>NW_024746822.1:0-5000 GCF_018991925.1 Homarus americanus
TCGATTTGATAGCATACTACAGAAACTTGCACACCCGAATGGGAGACCGTCAAAGTCAATCGGGGATCGATTTGATAGCATACCACAGAAACTTGCACACCCGAATGGGAGACCGTCAAAGTCAATCGGGGGTCGATTTGATAGCATACTACAGAAACTTGCACACCCGAATGGGAGACCGTCAAAGTCAATCGGGGATCGATTTGATAGCATACCACAGAAACTTGCACACCCGAATGGGAGACCGTCAAAGTCAATCGGGGGTCGATTTAATAGCATACCACAGAAACTTGCACACCCGAATGGGAGACCGTCAAAGTCAATCGGGGGTCGATTTGATAGCATACTACAGAAACTTGCACACCCGAATGGGAGACAGTGAAAGTCAATCGGGGGTCGATTTAATAGCATACTACAGAAACTTGCACACCCGAATGGGAGACAGTGAAAGTCAATCGGGGGTCGATTTAATAGCATACTACAGAAACTTGCACACCCGAATGGGAGACCGTCAAAGTCAATCGGGGGTCGATTTAATAGCATACTACAGAAACTTGCACACCCGAATGGGAGACCGTCAAAGTCAATCGGGGGTCGATTTGATTGCATACTACAGTAACTTGCACACCCGAATGAGAGAGAGTCAAAGTCAATCGGGGGTCGATTTGATAGCATACTACAGAAACTTGCACACCGAATGGGAGTCAAAGTCAATCGGGGTCGATTTAATAGCATACTACAGAAACTTGCACACCCGAATGGGAGACCCAAAGTCAATGGTCGATTTAATAGCATACTTGCACACCAATAAAAGTCAATCGGGGGTCGATTTAATAGCATACTACAGAAACTTGCACACCCGAATGAGACCGTCAGAGTCAATCGTCGATTTAATAGCATACTATACAAAATGATCCGAGAATGTGCACACACCGAGTGGGAGACGGTGATGAAAGCGTCCGCCCTTGTACACTGGATGGCACTATTTCACTATAGTAAGGGCACCTCGGTCATATTATACAACATACCAGAGAAGTTCCACACCGCATGGGAGACCGTCAAAGTGAATCGGGGTCGATTTGATAGCATACTACAGAGAACTTGCACACCGAATGGGAGACCGTCAAAGTCAATCGGGGTCGATTTGATAGCATACTACAGAAACTTGCACACCCGAATGGGAGACCGTCAAAGTCAATCGGGGGTCGATTTGATAGCATACTACAGAAACTTGCACACCCGAATGGGAGCCAGTCAAAGTCAATCGGGGGTCGATTTAATAGCATACTACAGAAACTTGCACACCCGAATGGGAGACCGTCAGAGTCAATCGAGGGTCGATTTAATAGCATACTATACAAAATGATCCGAGAATGTGCACACACCTAGTGGGAGACGGTGATGAAAGCGTCCGCCCTTGTACACTGGATGGCACTATTTCACTATAGTAAGGGGTAGGGGCACCTCGGTCATATTATACAACATACCAGAGAAGTTCCACACCCGCATGGGAGACCGTCAAAGTGAATCGGGGGTCGATTTGATAGCATACTACAGAGAACTTGCACACCCGAATGGGAGACCGTCAAAGTCAATCGGGGGTCGATTTGATAGCATACTACAGAGAACTTGCACACCCGAATGGGAGACAGTCAAAAGTCAATCGGGGTTTGATTTAATAGCATATCATGAAACTTCTTGTACAATTCGAATGGGAGACCGTCAGCTCAATCGGGGGTCGATTTGATAGCATACTACAGAAACTTGCACACCCGAATGGGAGACTGTCAAAGTCAATCGGGGCCGATTTGATAGCATATTACAGAAACTTGCGGCACACCGGTCGGGAGATTATGAGTCAATCGGGGTCGATTAATAGCATACTACAGAAACTTCTTGCACACCCGAATGGGAGACAGTGAAAGTCAATCGGGGGTCGATTTAATAGCATACCACAGAAACTTGCACACCCGAATGGGAGACCGTCAAAGTCAATCGGGGGTCGATTTAATAGCATACTACAGAAACTTGCACACCCGAATGGGAGACCGTCAAAGTCAATCGGGGGTCGATTTGATAGCATACTACAGAAACTTGCACACCCGAATGGGAGACAGTCAAAGTCAATCGGGGGTCGATTTAATAGCATACTACAGAAACTTGCACACCCGAATGGGAGACCGCCAAAGTCAATCGGGGGTCGAGCATACTTTACAAAATGATCCGAGAATCTGCACACACACCGAGTGGGAGACGGTGATGAAAACGTCCGCCCTTATATGTTCGATTGCACTATTTCACTATATTAAGGGGAGAGGGTGCCTTCGCACACATATTTGGTGTGAAATATCTTCCGCCCCCCAGCGGAGCGCTTCGGCGCCTCTGCGAAGCACAGCGCGGCATTCAAAAACAACAACCAAAATTGCCGTCGCTTTCCCTTCCCTGCCCTGCAATGGCTGGAGCAAGCAGCAGAAGAAGAGAGAGAAAATAGTCTCATGGGGTCAGAGGAATGGCAGTGGAGCGCGATCTATGAATTTCACTAGCCAGGTCTGTCTCCCAATTGAACATTATTACTCTCTCGGCGCGTCGCCACCACGTTTCCGCGACAGCAGCAGCATCATGATGTTGCGTCTATTGTAAGTCCGGAACCGGGTTATTCGGCTGTTCGCGAACAGTCGGGTTTTAACCTGCCTAACAAACGATCAAACAACTTCCACTCTCGAGGTGCGGTACTGTCCTATCGTCCGCTCTTGTATGCTGGATTGCACTATTTCACTATATTAAGGGAGGGTGCCTTCACACACCTATTCGGTGTGGAATATCTTCCGCCCCAGCGGGCGCCGGCGCTCTCGCAAAGCGCGGCATTCAAAAACAACAACCAAAGTTGCCGTCGCTTTCCCTTCCCTGCCCTGCAATGGCTGGAGCAGCAGCAGCAGAAGAAGAGAGAGAAATAGTCTCATGGGGTCAGAGGAATGGCAGTGGAGCGCGATCTATGAATTTCACTAGCCAGGTCTGTCTCCCAATTGAACATTATTACTCTCTCGGCGCACGTCGCCACCACGGTTTCCGCGACAGCAGCAGCATCATGATGTTGCGTCTATTGTAAGTCCGGAACCGGGTTATTCGGCTGTTCGCGAACAGTCGGGTTTTAACCTTGCCTAACAAACGATCAAACAACTTCCACTCTCGAGGTGCGGACGGTGACTGTCCTATCGTCCGCTCTTGTATGCTGGATTGCACTATTTCACTATATTAAGGGAGAGGTGTCACACACCTATTCGGTGTGGAATATCTTCCGCCCCCAGCGGAGCGCCGGCGCCTCTCAAAGCGCGGCATTCAAAAACAACAACCAAAGTTGCCGTCGCTTTCCTTCCCTGCCCTGCAATGGCTGCAGCAGCAGCAGCAGCAGAGAGAGAGAGAAAATAGTCTCATGGGGTCAGAGGAATGGCAGTGGGCGCGATATGAATTTCACTAGCCAGGTCTGTCTCCCAATTGAACATTATTACTCTCTCGGCGCGCACGTCGCCACCACGGTTTCCGCGACAGCAGCAGCATCATGATGTTGCGTCTATTGTAAGTCCGGAACCGGGTTATTCGGCTGTTCGCGAACAGTCAGGTTTTAACCTTGCCTAACAAACGATCAAACAACTTCCACTCTCGAGGTGCGGTACGGTGACTGTCCTATCGTCCGCTCTTGTATGCTGGATTGCACTATTTCACTATATTAAGGGGAGAGGGTGCCTTCACACACATATTCGATGTGAAATATCTTCCGCCCCCCAGCGGAGCGCTTCGGCGCCTCTGCGAAGCAAAACGCGGCATTCAAAAACAACAACCAAAATTGCCGTCGATTTCCTCTCCCTGCCCTGCAATGGCTGGAGCAGAAGGAGAGCGAGAGAGAGAATAGTCTCATTGGGTCAGAGGAATGGCAGTGGAGCGGGCTAACGGCGAGTAGGCTCGCGATCTATCAATTACACTAGCCAGGTCGCTCTCCCTATTGAACATTATTACTCTCTCACGTCGCCACTGCGGTTTCCGCGACAGCAGCAGCATCATGATGATGATGCATCCACCAATTAGTCCGGAACCGGGTTATTCGGCTGTCTGCGAACAGTCCGGTTTTAACCTTACCCAACATCCACTCTCGAGGTGCGGTACGGTGAATGTCCTATCGTCCGACCTTGTATGCTGGATTGCACTATTTCACTATATTAAGGGGAGAGGGTGCCTTCACACACATATTCGGCATTCAAAAACAACAACCAAAATTGCCGTCGCTTCCCTGCCCTGCAATGGCTGGAGCAGAAGGAGAGAGAGATTTTAGTCTCATTGGATCAGAGGAATGGCAGTGGAGCGAGCTTATGGCGAGTAGGCTCGCGCTCTATCAATTACACTTGCCAGGTCTCTCTTCCGTTTGGACATTATTTACTCCGTCTCTCTCTCTCGGCGCACACGTCGCCACCCTACTAGTTTCCGTCACAGCATATGCTGCGGCCTTTCAGTCCGGAACGGGGCTCCCCTTCGCCTTGCTGTCTGCCCAACTTAGCGGACTTGCGTTGGCTGATCACCCCGTCTTCGCGTCTGTGCCGGCCTTCAATGCAGCGCCCAACCGTCTCTTGACCGAGATTCATTGCACTATTCCACGCGCAAACGGCTACCATAAATGTGCATAGACAACGCTCATGGTTCAACACGACCAGGGCGCAGTCTGGGAGCCGAGTATACTAAAAAGAGAGTTTAGCAGCCAAAACTCGTCAAAGCACACGTTGGGTTACCCCATCACCTAACAACGATGATGGCGGTTCCCACCCGTGAAATACACAACCTAACCAATATTGGGCGACGATGGCGCTCATGAGCCCACGTCCCCACAAACAGTAAGAGAAAGAGAGAGAGGAGGAGATGGGCCAATGTCTTATGCCTCGCGGGGGCAAAGAGAAGAGAAGAGGAGCGGATAAGGGAGGAGATTGGCCAACGTGCGGTCCCTCGCCCAATGTCGG
>NW_024746822.1:15000-19447 GCF_018991925.1 Homarus americanus
AACTGTTTAGCCTGACGTACGTAGAGTTTTTAATAAATCTGGTGATATGGAACCACACACCCCCCTTAACCTGGGATATGCAATCAAATGGATAATTGCTAACTATTCTCAGAGATAATGCAATCAAAATGGTTGTTAATGGGGCTGCGCCCCCGGACCCCCTGTGTTAGATACTGTATTTGGTCATGATGAATTGTTTATTAGACTATAAGAAATCCTCTTCCTTCTTGTATTGGCAAGGGGAGTTTGCTTTAACTTAGGTATGCTAGCCTAAGTAAAAATAGACACGGAGCTGCGAAGACCTGATTCTTTTGCTGCATGTTTGAGTCTGCAACTTTGTTGTGATAAGACACTCAATCCTAGTGATTGTACTTACTCAACATAGTGACGGTGTAATTACCATCACAGATTGTACGGGAAATTCCAACTTTGGAAAAAACAAATATTTGGCCTACCCAAATTTTGACTACTACCCGTGCGTCTACGTCCTGGATTGGCCAATCAGTGGTGCCCCACGGTGGCGTGATACATGCACGTTTACTGCGGTGCTCTGATTGGCTGACCGAACGTGGCGTGGTAGGTAGGCTGTTTCTACTCTCTAAGTCCTCTTCTTTCCTTTTTTCATCCCCCTCATGCACTCCGTTCTTTGAACGGGAGGCGGGACTTCGCGATACGGTCGATCCGGCAAGGGAACCTGTGATAGTGCAGGGCACCCTTGTCCGGGGTCACCGGTGGCAACTTTTAGATATTACTATAGTCACAGGTAACCTGCGCAGAGCCCGACGCCCGTCCAAGAGGGGGCGGGGTCACTGCTCCCAGGCAGGAGCCCTGTGTTATAGGTAGGATTAGATGTAATCAAGAAGATGACAACTAGTATTAGAATAAAACATAGAGATAAGGACACTCTATTGGAAGGGGAAAAGTGGCAGAAATCACTTACAACAAACTGCAAGTCCCACTAACTAGAATATTCAGCACCAATGAAGGTTTTAAAGTAATCTGTAAAGATGACTTTGATTCAGATAAAATCCTTTCAAAAGAAGCAAGAGATATATTTTACAATGAAGGCCTTATTGTTGTCATGCCACCAGAACAAAAAGCAAAAAGATCAGTTTTTGTTCGTCAAGTCGATCAAGAGATCGGGAGGAAGACCTGAAAGAAGAACTGGAACGCCAAAATAGGTGGATGAAGATTGAAGAAGTCATTAAGATAAAGGACTATACTCATGTTTGAAGAAGTGTCAATGGCTGAGAAAGTTTTACAACAGGGCTTTCTAATATTCAACATGTCAGTCACACCACATCAAATAAAGAAGGAGACATTCATCAGTCTGCAAACTTGCTTCTCCTGCTACAAATATGAAGAACACACAACGAGAGACTGTCCGAAAAAAGAAAAAAAGTACTGCTCAGATTGTGCAGGCGACGACCATACCTACACTGAATGTAAGAATATACATGTTGGCTGTCTCAACTGTAAGAGAAACGGGAATGTATACATAGGACATAGGACGTTAGCAATGGTACGCCCAATAAAACACATGATAAAGCATAAGAAACAAGGAAAGGAACAAGATTAAGAAGGATACGACATACGTCGAAATAGCAAAGAGAGCGGTCCAAGAGGCCCATAGACCAGAATCCACAGTATTAAAACCCTAAGTGAGCCAATACATGATAAGGTAATGATTAGGCGATCCATATTTGCAAGCAATATCATTGCACCCGGATCATACAATGAGGAATTAAGGAAAATGTTTAAATTGAATAACCTACCAGAGATGATATTTCCAGAGAATCCACAATCCGAAAAACTATTTCAGACAACATATGCAAGCGAACTGAGAGAAAGACTACATCAAGACGAACAAAGGTTTGAGCAAGGAGCAACAGCTGATACACAAGGAACACAAGCGACCGATAGAGATCCCAGACAAATGACTAGAAGTGACAAAGAGAAGATAGAAATAACAAAAGGACAGACAAAGGAGTAGGAGGAGAGAAGATAAGATGGAAACTGATCACAATATACAACCTGAATCTGCTGAAGAAATTGGATTAAAAGTTATCACTACAACAAAACATGGAATCCCAACATCGAGACCAACAGGAGGGACAATAGTAAAAACTGTGAAGGAGGGATATACAAGTGGACATATCAAGAAAAATCCCTAAGTGAAGATTATGTCTGGTCACTAATTACTACGGACAAACTAAAGATTACGGCCAAAGACTTTAAAATAGTAGACCCGTCAGAGTATAGAAGAGTCAGAAGCGGGAAACAGGATGATAGGTCTCCACTCCAACTGACTGCCACAATCCAAGTATAAGAAATAATGGACAATAGACAAACAGTAAGAACTTTAAGAATAATACAACACAACGTAAGAAACTGGAAGACCGAGAGAATTAACCTAAGTAATATATATCGCGAAATTGACCCTGACATTATACTAATAAACAGTCACGGTGAGACAGAAAACAACAACATAAAACTCTTTAACTATTATGTAAACCAAAGAAATAAATCGGGCGAGAAAAATGACGGAGTAGCGATAGCGGTTAAAAGAAACTTAAAATTTAAACTAATTGATGACTTCCAGGATGAATTTCTAGCAATAAAAATAAATACAACTCAAGGAGACGTAATTATTGCTACTACTTACCTATAGAAGACCTATTAAAATTGGCTAACAATAGTCATCCGATGTACATCTTAGGAGACTTTAACGCCAGACATAGGATTTTTGACAATACAAATAATAACGTCGTGGGAAACGCCCTTAATCAATTAATAAATTTAGGGAAAATCAATCATCTGGGTCCTAACTTTCCAACCTGGAGAAATCACAATACACAATCGACACCAGACAAAATTTTTACCAACAACAAAGCCTTTTTCAATTACCATATAATACAGGCAGTGACCATCTGCCAATTATACTAACACTGTCAACAAGCCCCATACAGATACCAATAAAAAAGAGACTGAAAATGAGTAAAACAGACTGGGACAGCTTCAAAGACGACTTAAGTAATCACCACTCGATTAACCTACAAGGGAAAACAACAGAAGATATAGACTCAGAAATGGACAGACTGCACTCAGCAATAAAAACATCTATAACCAAACACACTCCTACTTCACACTTTAGAACATTACCCAACAACAGACTACCAGAAGATGAAGTTAAATTAATCCAGACCTATTAAATGAAATAAACAGGTATATGGAAAGACACGGCAGTAACAGATGGCTATTGTTACGAGTTGGGGATTTAGAAACTGGTTTAGAATATAGTTATAAGTCTACCCAGATCCCAACAGGCAACAACAATAAAAAAAACTAAACAAACAAAGACAATCGGACTATAAAAGGGTAGACAAAGGATGAGAGTTTTTGTTGTGTATAATAAAGTACAATAAATTCCTTAACAAAATATCCAGCTTTCTATAATTTACCCTTAACCATACTTAACTTAAACATAAGCAACATTGGCTTAACAGTATATACATATTTATACAACATACAACAATCTGAAGCAAGTGGAGGTGGGGAAATTAATAAGAGATACTAGTACTTATGAGGAGCTGAGATGGCTGACGAGTAAGGCTGAGTATTGTAGAAGACGGTAGGTAGTCACTGCACGTACGTAGGTTTAGAGGATAGATGATCCTGTGGTCACTTCCCAGCCGCGCTCTCTCCTCGAATTGGAGGTGACGCAACAACCAGGATAGGAGAAGGGAAACCCTCGGAGTGGTAACTAAGACGAGTCATACTCGTGTCTCGGGGTCCCTAGATGGCGTTGTTCGTGGTGCTGCAGGTAGATCAGGACAATAGATGGCGTGCTTCGTAGTGCTGGGTGGAGGGTTCGTAACACACCCCCTCCAAAGACCTCCGTAGCGCGGGCGCGAAGGAGGTGATCACCTGGTGCGTCTGGAGAGTAGCTGCTGCATTTCCACTGGAGCTCGGGATAATGAGTCTGCAATCAGGTTATAGGGCTGGTGAGGAGAGCCCAGCGGGAGGATTCGCTGGTTGGAGGTCTTGTTGGTTTGGATGAACGTGAGTGGGTTATGGTCGGTGAAGACTAGGGTTGTTTGTGGGCAAGACTGGAGGTAACATTCAAACTTTTTTATTGCCAACACGAGAGCCAGGGCCTCCTTCTCTATGGTCGAGTAGTTGGTCTGATGTTTTTTCAACTTGGCGGAGTAGTATGCCACAGGGTGAAGGACATCAGTGGTTGGGTCGGGTTGTAGGAGCACAGCCCCAACTCCGACACCACTAGCGTCGATTTGCAGATGGAAGGGCAAGGTGTAGTCATGGGGGTGGACTACAGGCTTAGAGGCAAGGAAGGCTTTGAGGCGGTGGAAAGACTGGTCGCACTTCTGGTTCCAGATGTAAGGGACCGCAGAACTGGTAAGGTCTGTGAGGGGTCCGGCCACGCTGG
>NW_024746823.1:0-16734 GCF_018991925.1 Homarus americanus
CACCGTAACTCTTGACCCTCACCGTAACGCCCTGACCCTCACCGTAACGCCCTGACCCTCACCGTAACGCCCTGACCCTCACCGTAATGTCTTGACCCTCACCGTAATGTCCTGACCCTCACCGTAACGCCCTGACCTTCACTGTAACGCCCTGACCCTCACTGTCACTCCCCAAGATCTAATTTCCTGGTACAGCAAGAACAGAAGAGGCAAATACAGACCAACCTGCCTTTAATCTTTTTATACACACACACACACACACACACACACACACTCTCTCTCTCTCTTTCTCTCTCTCTCTTGGTGAATGTGTGTGTGAGAGTGTTGAAGGAGGGAAGAAAGGAGGAAGAAGAAGAGGAGGAGGAGGAGGAGGAGGAAGAGTAGGAGCAGGAGCAGGAGGAGGAAGATGAGGTCATTGTTGGTAGACTGTGGTCACTCGACTCTTGAAGACTGTGTACCCTGATACTGGTGAATGAATAGTAATAGTCCTGGTGAAACGTACAGACCAACATACAAAACATTAACACGATAAAATAAACAAAAACGACCCCCCCCACAAAAAACGACCCCCCCAAAAAATACGACCCCCAAGAACAACGACTCCCCAAAAACGACCCCCAAAAAATACACAGCCCCCATGAACAGCCCTCAAAAACGACCCCCCCCCAAAAACGACTTTACAAAAACGACCCCCAAAAACGACCCATCCGAAAACAGGCAAAAAATGACCCCCAAAAACGACCCACCAATACGACCCCGAAGAACGACCCCCCCAAAATCCGACCCCCAATAAACGACCCTCCCTAAAAATACGTAAACGAGATGAATAAAATTAGAATAAAAAAGAAAACAACAGAGAATAATTTAAGACTCTCGCCAGTGTTAAGAGGCAGGTGAGCTACATAAAAGGTGAACACAGGTGAACACAGGTGAGCACAGGTGAACACAGATGAGAGAATGATTATATTGGTGAGAGAGAAGTGAGGAAGAGAGGTAGAATGATTATAAAAGATAGTTAGGATACGTTAGAATGGTTGTTGAGTTGGAGAACTGGTGTTTATTGCGTTGGGGAGAATGATGAGGTGCTAGAATGATCACAAGTCAGGAGTAGAATGATGTTTGTTTTTTGTTTTTTTACGGGGATTAACCCACCCGGGCACAGGTCACTGACCCACATCGGGGCCTGGGGGGCGAAAATGTAATAATAATAATAATAATAATAATAATAATAATAATAATAATAATAATAATAATAATAAAAATAATAATAATAAAATACAAAAATGAAAAAAAGATCAAGAGTGAGAAACAATATATGTATGTTGTGTTGTCCAAGTAAGAGAAACAATTGAGACCCTGCAATTGTGTGTAAATGAGGTAGAAAGTCAGATCAGCAACCTGGGACTTGGTCACATATGACAGCAGAGTCTACCATTACATAACACATCATGCTTCCAAAACTTCCCATGCGGTAGTACCTCCCTGTTCGGTAGCTGCCTGGTACTAGAATGATCACAAGTCAAGAATAAATTGACCAAAAGTGAAGTTAGAATGACGAATGATTAGGGGTTAGAATGATGAAAAATAAGCTAGTGTTAAAGATATACGAGTCAGAATGATAAAATAATTAAAGGGAGAATGATCAAAGACATATTAGAATGACCAAAGCTAAAAGTGAGAACGTCTTTGGCATCAATAATGGCATTGATAGAGAAGGAAGGCTTGTGGCACTCTGAGACGTACTGAGAGTGGCAGACACAGACCTGCGAGTATATAGAGTGGCAGACACAACACCTGGGGAAAAAATGGCAGATTTCCTCTTGACTTAAATACGCTCGACATGTGAGAAGTGACGCAAGATTGATTAAACAAGTGAAAAGGTGACGAACTACATCCTTGCCAGAGAGAGAGAGAGAGAGAGAGAGAGGATTTGGTGTAAACATCTTTATACTTCTTGAAGGATGTGGTTTTGAGGGAGGAGGAGGAGATGAATTATAGGGGAGGGAAAAGGAGAAGAGAGTTTTGGAGAGGGAGGAGATTTATGGAGAGGGAGGAAGAGGAGGGAGAGGGAGAGCTATGAAGAGGGAGGAGGAGGAGAGGAGTTACGGGGAGCTAAAAGAATGTTTTGGTGAGGAAGAGGTTCTTACATCACTATAAACTGACACACACACACACACACACGACGATGGTACTCCATAGGCTCATGGACGTGTTAGCAACCACCACCGGGCTGAATTGAATGCATTTTGTTACAGACAGCGGCTAGTTTGTTGTGCACCCTATACTCCTCCTGTGGGCGGCAGCACAAAAAAGTTTACAGAATAGAGGTCACTTAATGGTGTGTATAACAGTCCCCCGTGGTCAGGATTATTATGCCATTAAATGCTACGAGGTATTTCCAGTATATTGTTTGTTTACTTGTGGACAAAGAAGTTGACTCCATACCCGTGTGAGGGGGCATACTGCAGTGTGAGGCATACTTTATATTTATTGTTATTCACATCTTCATGAAAGGCATTCAAGCACATTACAGTGTCTGTCACAAAAAGGTTCTATCTTCACACAGTCGAGGACGTAGTGCTAGAGTTTGTGGCCATATGTCTGGCCACATACCTAACATTAAGTCTTGTTCACATCTGCCTGAGGGACATACTGCCAGAGGTACTTATATCCTAACCTTAGTCTAGCGATTACAACATCTAGTGATCTTGTTACTTGCTCCATATACATGTTTCACTTGATACATCTCACCATGGTAAACAATGGATTGACTAGTTCCTGTTTCCAATTGTCTACTGTCTTCTAATTAATCAGCAAGTTATTTCCTGATTACAGTTTTAAGGGTTCCTATTGGTGACAGCTTAAGCCTAGGGCGTCAAGTGCAAGTAGTGAAGATAAGGCGTCAGTGATGATGATACGGTCAGCGGTATTGTCTTAAGTCTTGTGGCCCCGAGTCTGGCAACTAATTCAATTTCTTCCATTGATTTTAACTCCTTCTATATTGTCATTAGGTTGAGTCACACTGAGAGCCCTTTCTGCCTTCTCACACACGTCTTTAGAGAGCCATCAGTGTAGATGGTCTATGTGATGTAATTTTCAATAGGTAGGTTGAGTGTGTTCAAGAGCTCTCACTGGCGGTGTGTTGGAGAGAAGGACTGTGTATTATTAGTTGCTTGGCCTGGTATGTGGGTGACAGGTAAGTGCTGTTATGTCTCAAACTTTGTAATGTTTCTTTACTCTGAACATCCTCATATGTGTAGCTGTAAATTGTATCCATTTAGATTCACCAGTTATATGACCGCCGGGGGGGGGGGGTTACTTGTCCGGCCGTCATGGTGGATGTGTAGATTATTTTAATATTTTTTTTAGCTTAGTATTTCAAATTGTCTTATGTTTTTTTCCTCAAAGTAAATCCAAATATAATGTAGATTTCTCACGAATTCTTCCGATGACGTCACTGAATGTTGGAAAGTTTAAAAGCTATTATTTTTAACTGAGACAAGATTAACTTGTTATTGTTGTTTGTAAAATATTAAAACCGTGTTGTGTTGTGTTGTGCTGTGTTGTGTTGTGTTGTGTTGTGTTGTGTTGTGTTATGGTCTTTAGCCCACCTTCAGCAGTACCTTGGGTGGCGTATTATTTTCTGCATGATATTATCAAAGGTAGGGTTTACATAACTGTTTCTTTATGTAGCTTCACTTGGTACACTTTCCTTGGTGTATTTCTCTAGAAATCTCTTCAGAGATTTATTTTCCACCTTCCATAAAGGAATACAGCATCGATGAACGCCTGCACAAGTCCATTGAAAACCAAGCTTGTCGACTGGAAGCTGCTGTGTATGTTGAGAGAAGGCATGTCTTCTTTCCACAATCTTTTCGAGAAGCATTTGTTTTATGTTTAGATGTGATGTCTCAAACTGCTGAGAAACAAAGTACTTCTTCTCATATTTTTTTTCGATTTTTCATGCGCCAGGCGTATTGAGCCAGGAATAGATATATATTGTAAAAAAATAAAATAAAAAGTCTTTCCTCCATACAGTCGTACTAATTGCAGGAAACTATTTTTTTCGTTCCTTTTTAATTACAAACAAAAGACTTAAATAAGGCATTATGGGCGTAATTCAATGAAATGGCTGTATTTCACTCTGATGAGAGGATTGGGACTCAGGCACAGAGCTCGGTGAAGTTGAATGTGAGTCGAGCATTCGTGAGGAAGTTGATGCCAAGAATTACACCATAGTTGTTATCATTAGCGACGTAAAAAGGTGCCCAGTTAGTTTTACCCATGTAGGTGATGGGGACAGGGGACACGTATCCGAGCACCTTATCCTGCCCCATTACCGTGTTGCACTCGCGGACACGCTCTGATGGTCGGTAGTGGAGGTGCAGCTGTTGCGCGTATTCGGGTGTTATGTAACAGTAGGTACAGCCTGTGTCCAGCAGGCATGAAACAGTCTGGTTTCGGATTTTACATGTGGCTGCTAAAGGGGTTATGGGCTTGAGAAGGTGTTTGGAGGGTGCCAGTAGGGTAAGAGTGGGTTTTTTGGTAGACAGGTCCAAGACGGACTGACTTAACACATCCATTCCCAACACAAATGGCGCGCCTTTCCTCGCCACAATAAGAGTAGGCCGGAGTTTATATGCACCGAGCTGTACCTTCATTTCCAGCCGACCATAAACTCCATTTTTCGTTGACCCACTACCGGTATCGACCGAAAACTCTTCACGGTCCACTAGATAGTCCTGAAGTCCAGCAGAGATGACAAAATCTAACGGAATAACTGATACATTGGAACCACTGTCGAGGCAGAAGGTGACTTTCAGGCGACGCTTTGTTTGGTTCTGTTTATCTACATCGTAAAGGTACCCCGAAACCAACAACTCCCGAGGGCACCGACTGTAGGTGACAGACACTGGATATGAGGTCTTTTCCATTTTGGTTAAATATAGTAAATTGTTTTCAAGATCACCGAGACATTGAATTAGAATTCGGGGCTAAATGTAAAAAATACCCCCATGTACTTAGGTTGGAATTTTTTATAGTGTTGTAAGAGACAAGAAGGTGTAGATGGTAACGGGGTGGTGGTGCCATGCTACTGCTCGGCCTTCCTCGGCGCCTACTGCACCGTAGAAACTCTTGAGTTAGACACTTAGGAGTTGTACGGTGTGCTGGAGACCCACAAGGTGAAGGACGAGCTGCAGCTCACCTCACCGCAGGAACTGTAATCCGTAATTCAGTTGGTCGAGGAGGAGACCGTGACCACACTCTCCAGCCCACCGGACCTCGCGCTAACCTAGCCAGCCCACCGGACCTCTCACTAACCTAACCAGCCCACCGGACCCCTCACTAACCTAACCAGCCCACCGGACCTCTCACTAACCTAACCAGCCCACCAGACCTCTCACTAACCTAACCAGCCCACCGGACCTCTCACTAACCTAACCAGCCCACCGGACCTCTCACTAACCTAACTAGCCCACCGGATCTCTCTCTCACTCGTTTCAACTTTTCATCAATGATAAAATATGTATTGACAAAATGTTGTGTTGTGTTAATGAAATATAGGAATAGTGACAAAGCTGTGTAATAAGTGACAGTAGTGGGAACATCACCCCACATATTTTAAGAATTAGCCTTGCCTAACCTTACCTTACCTTATCTTACCACTGTTATAGCTTCCGTTTACCTGTAATCACTGATCATGAGTCGTATTAGAGGTCAACTCGTAGTAACATTCATAACTGTTTATAAGTTATGTTTTCAAAGTCTTTTGTCCATTTATTAAGAAAATAAACTATCGCACAATAACTGGAATATCACCGTAATTAACGCTATGAGCCTCGTTGAACACAGTATTAAGTGAGAGAGAGACTACTCAATGCTCATAGGAAAGTTACCATGATTGATGTAATTATATAAACCATCTCACATACCAGCCTAAGATAAAGGCATAACACTTATCTGGGGATGTTGTGGTTAACAGACGTATTTAAAGATAGGAATAAGAATGATTGTAATACTTATACCTGAGAGCTGCTTTAATGGTGATGACTCGCGGTGTCTTGTGTCCACGATACGAGTACAGTGTAATGGGGTGATCATCTGTCTGTCTGTGTCCTTTGGTGTTGTTGGGGTAAATCCTTCCCCAAATAGTACCAGAAAAACAGTAAACAAGGGAAGCAAATAAGGAGTAACGGAGAGAAGAAAAACAAAAACAGAAAAATAACAGGTGGCTGGGTGATGAGGGTGGATGATGGGGTGGAGGGGAAGAGGTGGATGATGGGGTGGAAGGAGACGGGTGGATGGTGAGAGTGGAATCTCTTAGCTGAGGGCTTGAAGAGTTCACCTATAACCTTCAGCTAAAACTTTCAGCTAAATCCTGCAGCTAAAAGATTCAGCTAAAGCTTTCAGGAAAAACGTCCATCCCAGTCCAGAGAGTGTATTCAATGTTGCCTCAAGGCATCACCTGAGTGAACCTTACCTGGACGAACCTTAACTCTCTCTCTCTCTCTCTCTCTCTCTCTCGCTCTCATTTATTCGAAAGTGTACAAGAACCCAAGCTATTTATTTTCATCTATTTAAATCAAGGAATCAGATAGGACCAGCCATAAGGTTAATAGCAAAGCCTTACAGGGGGCCAGATGATAGTGGGAGAGTTTACTGTGGAAAAAACGGCAGTACAGGCTGTGGGTAGGTGACGTTCACATAAGACGATCATTTTAAGTCGTTCATTCTAGTTTAAGACGATCATTCTAAGTCGTTCATTCTAAGACGTTCATTCTAAGACGTTCATTCTAAGTCGTTCATTCTATATTAAGACGTTCATTCTAGTTTGAGACGTTCATTCTAATTGAAGTCGTTCACCCCGAGTCGTTCACTGACATAACCTACAAGGAAAAACATGGGTTATGATTGATTATTTCTCTCCCCTGAGATTGCGTTTATTTATGGGGTCACTTTAGGGGGTTGACCTACCCAACCTAACCCAACCTTTAGTAATACCAATCCTACGTCTTTCATTGCATCCTTGTTTCATTTCTTCATTCTCTCTGCTATACGTAACTTCCTGAACCATTTGCTTACTCAGAACACATCAGATTTACCAATTGACACTAAATGTACTCTGAACAAACTCATGTAAGCGGATTAGACTCTAAAATGAGAACTTGGTCCATGGAAAATATATATATATATATTTTTTTTATTGATTCATCTGTGAAATTTGAGTCTTGAGTTTTTGAAATGAGATGAAGATGCAGGTACAGTAATTATTTTTTTTTGTATCCTGTGTATTTAGTATTTGAAGTTACTGTACCTGTTCGCTCGTTACCTAATTGGTTCTGAAAAATTAGGTGACTTAGTGTTACCTGAGGAGGAGGGGTAATTGGTGAGTGTGAATGGATGATGGCACACACACACCCACACACACACACACACACACACACACACACACAGCACACAGCACACAACTCATAAGATACATACAGCATAAAAGATACACATAATATACACACAAACACATATAACACATACCACACTCCACCATACCACACCACACCATACCACACCACCTCATACCACACCACCTCATACCACACCACATACCACACCACCACATACCATACCACACCACACCACCACATACCACAATACACCACCCCACCACATACCACAATACACCACCACATACCATACCACACCACCTCACACCACAACACACCACACGAGGAAAAAAAGAGAGAGAGGAACAGAGAAACAGACAGACGGACATAAAAACAGACAAACAGACATAGAAACACAGACAGACAGACAGACAGACAGACAGACAGACATAAAAACACAAAAAAACACCCCCCTCCAAAAAAACAAAAACAAAAGTTTCCAGAAGACGTAAGGAAAACCCCTCCAGAAATAATACTGAAGGCACCATCATGGAAAATTACACCTTGATGATGAACTGAAGGAGGCTGTGTGTGATCCACCCTTCATACGAGAGTTAAAAACCGATTCCTTGGGGTTGAAATCTTGAGAAGTTTACTAAAGTTCCACCAAAACTTTTTCTCTCTGTTGGAGGGTAAAAACATAAAACTTCAGACATTTCTCAGAGAGTCTAATGCATTTTGAATAACTAGGTAATGCATTTTGAATAACTAGGTAATGCATTTTGAAAGGAAATTTGATGTGTGGTATTTTTTTGTCGTGGGATTTTAGGATTGTGTGTAATGATGATAATTATATATTGTAGAAGGTTGTGGTCGGTGTCTTATAGTAATGGAGGCATAAGGTGATGTTGTCTTGATAGTTTATTATGTATTGTTACCTGGCATTGTAAAGTGCAAGGTGTATCTTTGTATTGGTAAACATACACGAACTGTAATTATACCGCCACCTTCACACCTACACACTACCACCTACACACCACCAGCACCACCTACACCACCACCACCACCACACCACCGCCACCACCTGCACACTACCATCACCACCTACACCACCACTACCACCTGCACACCACCACAACCTAAGCACTACCATCACCACCTACACCACCACCACCACACCACCATCACCACCTACACACCACCATCACCACCTACACACTACCATCACCACCTACACCACCACTACCACCTGCACACCACCACCACCTAAGCACTACCATCACCACCTACACCACCACTACCACCTGCACCCCACCACCACCACACCACCTACACACCACCACTACCACCTGCACCCCACCTACACACATAATTAAATTCTCTCTGATAAACTTTCCAACAATGTGCATCGTCTTCAAAAGGCATCACGTATCACTGCTGTCGTTGTATTTGTCATAGTTGGGTCGATCAGTGTCGAGCAAAAGCGACACAGGTGATTGATGCACATCCCCTGATGTTGATTTTCACCTAAACTAACCTCACCTCACCTAACCTTGGTTCACTGGTAACAAGCGGTGAGGTGGGGGATCACACAACACCAGACACACTCACTTAGTTTGGGCACTGGTTATCTGCACAGCCTGGTTTCATGGGTCCTCTCTCTCTTATCTGCAGGTCCCTATAATCCCTCGTCAGTTTGCTGCAGTAATCCTTCACTTTCTCTTTAATGTCATTGTTGGTTTTCTTACACCGTTCATTAACATTGTAAATGAACTTGGTATTTAATATTCCCTCTACTAACTTTAGTCCAAACAGTGCTCGGTTAAAGTTGCTGTTGTTATAATGTTATTACTGTGTTTCAACAACAAAGGTCTTTAAGCGCGTAACGAGGTTAGTAATTACACTATTCTGACATTTTATAGACACTTCCTGCAGTAAAACCTCGTGACTCTCGCAACAGATGCAGAGGTGCGTTGTCTCCACCACAGGGAATGACACTATCAATACTTTAGTGTGGGTCCAAGTGCTCTCTAATGCTTTCATCAAGTCCCGAGTGGCCGTGTCAAAGCGGACAGGGGTTTGTATCTCTCTGAGGCTGCTTATTAAATCTGTGATGTGTTTTAAGGTTATGTATATTGATTGGTGGTCCGCGGGGTTAGTCATTATTATAGTGTTGAAGGAGACAACCAGAACGTCAATATTTGTCTCCAGAGCTACATGTAATATAGCCCACTGTCTCTATGTAGCTCAAGTCAGCATTGTCCTATAATTCCTGAGTCACTGTGGGTGATACTGGTGGATGATACTGCGACTCTCATGTCTGTGTCTGACATCACCGCCCAGGATAAACTTTAGATTCAAGCTCCGTTTTGGTGCCTCAAAGTCCTTGGTCAATGTCTGTACGAGTTGCCTTTTCATAACATGTATCGCCCTCTTGCAGTCATTGGTCCTTCATTATGGTCTCAGTTACTGTGTCTGCTGCAGCAACAATGAGATGATGATCCGCCGTGACGTAATCTCTGGTGGCTAGTGTGACTCGTTGATGTTGGTTACTGTTCTGAGTTAACATATTCAGCAGCTGGTTTATAGAAGCCGCGTGGCTCAGTATATGAGATGCGTACATTACATCAACAAGTTTCTGCTTCAGTATTCATGACGCAAGTATACAGCTAAACTAAGGTGTTAGGTAAATCTCAGACACTACCTGCGTGATATTATCAGAAGCTGTGTGTAGACGAGGAAGATTGGGAGCAATCTTTGGCACGCCATCTGCCTCATCATAAAGCTGTTTTTTTATGAGTCAATAAACTGTTTTGTATAATAATGGATCATCCAATTTTTCAAGGCTGTAGTTGATATACTTCTCCAGGAGAGTAACACTCACCGCCATGTTTCCTTAAATGTGAGAATTGTCGCCTCAAAATATCCACAATTTTGTGAATTATATTATCCTCTGTGATCTCCTTCACAGTCAAGTATCACCCTTCAGAAATTTAATAAATTCCTGAGCCTTGGCGCTTCGCCTATAGAAATGTCTTTGGAGCAGACTTGATTAGATATTCCTGGTTGAGGGATGAAAGAAATATCTGGCCGTTCATTGGTTAGCTGTTTCTTTAGGTTTTAGATTGATATTCCTCGCCATGTTCAGCTACACTTTCCCTAAGATTCTCTAGGAAACAATTAAGTGTTGTCAATCAGAAAATGTTATCGTTACTGATGGATGACTGGGCCAGCAGTTGCCACATGTTCTCTTTGATATAACTGTTCGTTTCTTCTGCGCTTTGAGCTTCGGTTCATCGATGTACTTCGCGTAGCAGTTGTTTGCCCCGTAGTATCGAGCTTCTACAGCAACAACATCACTACTGAGTCTAGTGAACACCTCAAGGTCGCCTGTCTGATGTACTACCTATGATTGACTGAACCAATGACCAGCTATGTGGTTTCTTTGGGTTCCACACACACACACACACACACAATAATAGCCTGTGACCTGGTGAAATATAACGGATCCATCTCTACTCGTACTAAGCATTTCATCTTTATTTTCTCTTTTCAGTAATAATTGTAACTATCAAGAACTAGTGTAAGTTGACCTGCAATTTCTCTGATTCTGGAATGTGTCGTTGTCGTATAGAATTGAATTGTATTGAAACAGTTTATTTAACCAGAAAAACATAGATACAGAGTGGATAATAATAACAATATTAACATGGCTGAGCCAGTTGAGAACCTGAGCTCTCCTGTAGGCACCTGATATATACTATACATAAATCTCAAGGAAGTATTATATAACGTTTAGTAACATCTGGAATAGTACAATAGCATGGTGGTAATAAGAACATCACAGAATGTTACCACGGTTATCACTTCAATATTTATTTATTTTATTTATTTATTATAAGTATTATACATAAATTACAGTGGAAGTGAAAAACATAAATATAATGGGGAAGCAGAACAACTTGGGTTGTACAGGATTAAGGTTGAACAAGAGGACAGAGCTGTCAGGATTATGTCTAGTTGGAAATATATTTATTGCAATGGTAATTTCTTGTCTATTTACATGATAATTTCCGATAAAACGGTTTTGATGGTACAATAAAAGCAGGTACTGTAAATATAGTAAGTGTTACAAGATATATTAATACTTAGACAATAGATATTTTTTAAGAAATGGTTCAAAGGAAGTGAGCGAAGTCTTTGCTCGGATGGGTCGGGGTCAGTCTTTTTATTAAAAATTGCCACCCTATTATACACCGTAGTTTACAACAGATAGAAAACAGTGTTTGTGATTTATTAAAGTCTAGAGAAACTGCTGGTGACATTTGTTGGTGTCAGAGTCCTCCACTCGACGCTGGAAACATCAACTTGTGCCGCCATTACGCTGTGTCTGTATTTATCTAAAAGAGAGAGGAATTAAATTTGGTTTATACAATTTACTCACGCCAGTAACAGACAAAGACTAACTCGCCTGACAAACCTGGGACCTGACCTGAGATTGGACTTAGTTTAGCCAAAAAATTGTGTAATATAAAATATTTTGCGTTTAAATCGGTTGTTTTGGTCTATTATTTTAAAATTGGGTTTTATTATTTGTTCAAATGATCTGAAAACATCTTAGCTAGAATACGTGACCCCGAAAACATAATGTTTGGCACCATAAACATCTTCCTATTTAGCATAATTCCTCAGATATTGAATTTCGATGGAAATTAGCCCGTTTGGGAAGATGGCGTCATTTGCTAATCACACCCACACACCCACACACACACACACACACACACACACACACACACACACACACACACACACACACACACACACACACACACACACACACACACACTTCAGACAATGTCACGGCGGTGTTTGCTGACTTCCAGACCCAGAAGAAAAGTTTTAGCCATGCAGAAAAATTTTACCCTGCCGACCCTCACCCTAGCTGACCTTCGCTGCCACCTACACACACCACCACCAACACATTACTACCATCACCTACACACCACCTACACACCACCACCACCTACACACCACCTACACACCACCACCACCTACACACCACCACCTACACATCTTCCTTCCTCCCTTCCTTCCTTCCTTCCTTCCTTCCTTCCTTCCTTCCTTAGCTCCACGCATTTCTTCCCGATCTGACCTCAAACATGCAAGAACTAACCCCTGACCTGACCAAACCAAGTTACGATTGTAAACTTCATCTTGATTTGATCAGTAAACACAAAGTTGGCCAGAAACAAGTTATAAAAGACCTCACTTATAACCACGTCACTCTAGGTTAGGTTTTTTGTAGTGATGGTTCTTTCCAGTAAATCCGGCCTGGAATTTTAGGATTTTCTTACACAGGTCAAAATTTAAGGATTTTATTTGTTGTAAGGTTTTATGTCTATAGATTAGTCAGCCAGCTTACCAGTTCGCCAGCCAGTTAGAGAGCCAGCCAACCAGTCAGCCAGTTTCCTCCCTCCCTCATCTTCCTATTGTTGTCTCAGTTTATATGTCATTAAGTTCATTGAGTGTGAGCAAATCTCTCTCTCTCTCTCTCTCTCTCTCTCTCTCTCTCTCTCTCTCTCTCTCTCTCTCTCCATCTGCTTTGTTTCTGTCTGTTTGTCTCTCAAGTGTTTTGTTTACCTCGTGTGGGTCATCAGCGGCCTCTGTGGTGCCAAATATCTCCTTACTTAACACGATTGACGTTAGCCTTCAGACCCTCTGTGTGTGTGTGTGTGTGTGTGTGTGTGTGTGTGACAAAACAAACCCACTCACACAACCAAACACTCTTTAAGTCTTCATCCAAACACAAAAAAAACACAAAATTTCTATAAGGTAAATAAAACACCATAGCCTTAAGTATAACACACACACACACACACACAGTGGCAGAGTGTATGTCTTATATTCTCAACACTTTATTTACACTTAGAATATTATTAAAGTAAAAATGAGAAAGATATATTAGTGGTGGTGGTGGTGGTTAGTGTTAATAGTCTACTAGTGATGATAGTCTGGGAGATAGTCTACTAGCGGAGATAGTCTGGGAGATAGTCTGCTAGTGGAGATAGTCTGGGAGATAGTCTACTAGTGGAGATAGTCTGGGAGATAGTCTGCTAGCGGAGATAGCCTGGGAGATAGTCTACTAGCGGAGCTAGTCTATTAGTGGAGATAGTCTGGGAGATAGTCTACTAGTGGAGATAGTCTGGGAGATAGTCTACTAGTGGAGATAGTCTGGGAGATAGTCAACTAGTGGAGATAGTCTGGGAGATAGTCTACTAGCGGAGATAGTCTATTAGTGGAGATAGTCTACTAGTGGAGATAGTCTGGGAGAGAGTCTACTAGTGGAGATAGTCTGGGAGATAGTCTACTAGCGGAGATAGTCTATTAGTGGAGATAGTCTACTAGCGGAGATAGTCTATTCGTGGAGATAGTCTACTAGTGGAGATAGTCTATTAGTGGAGATAGTCTACTAGCGGAGATAGCCTATTAGTGGAGATAGTCTACTAGTGGAGATAGTCTATTAGTGGAGATAGTCTACTAGTGGAGGTAGTCTATTAGTGGAGATAGTCTACTAGTGGAGATAGTCTATTAGTGGAGATAGTCTACTAGTGGAGATAGTCTATGACACTGTCAGTTATCAAGCTGTGAAAAGGAAATTATTAACGTATTGATAATTAAAGGTGTGAAAATGAATGAATATCCAGTCAGCCTCTCCAGTTGGTTAATTGGCCAATCAATCATCCGGACAAAGGTATGCTAACGATCACTTAATTAACCTGTACCACGTCAGTCAACCAGTCAACCAGTTAAATAAACAATTACCATGGATCAATTAACATGTCAAGCCCAATCATTAGTGAGTTAGATATATCTTCCAGTCAGTCAGTTATAGTCACTCTTTTGTTGACCTTTTTTTATAATTAACTGGTCGTCATTGTTGTTAGTACAGTCAGGTCGTATTAACGTAGTAGTGAGATAGGTCGTGAGTAGTGTTTCAGGGAAGGTCGTGTATTTTGAAGGGTCGTAGTTAGCGTTGGGGTGTAAGTTATATAGAATATTCAGGCGGATTGAGACAGGGAAAGAGACAGAGAAAGGCACAGAGATAGACAGAGAGAGGCAAAGACCAACCGAGACAGAGAAAGACAGATAGGTAGACAGAGGTAAACAGACAGAGAGACAGAGTTCCAGACCGAGCCAGACAGATAGACAGACAGAGGTAAACAGACAGACAGACAGAGAAACAGAGAGACAGAGGCAAACAGACAAACATTTAGACAGATATAGAGATGCCCCACCTATGCTACAGAAACATAATAATGACCCCAGATAAGGGGAGACTCCTCAAAACTATTCTAAGGTGGACGTGACTGACAAAGAGACCTAAACAAGACCTAAACAAGACCAAAACAAGACCAAAACAAGACCAAAACAAGACCAAAACCAGACCAGACGACTTAGGCGATGACCACAGACGAGATGGAACGACTTGAGGTGATGGGAGGTGGTCCGGGCAAGGTGGTGAGAGGTGGCCAAGGGGTGGTGGTAGGAGGTGGCCCGAGGGTGGTGGTGAGAGGTGGCCAAGGGGTGGTGGTAGGAGGTGGCCAAGGGGTGGTGGTGAGAGGTGGCCAAGGGGTGGCGGTAGGAGGTGGCCCGAGGGAGGTGGTGAGAGGTGGCCAAGGGGTGGTGGTAGGAGGCGGCCCGAGGTAGGTGGTGAGAGGTGGCCAAGGGGTGGTGGTAGGAGGTGGGCTAAGGGGTGTGGTGGGTGAGAGGTGCCGGTGGGGTGGTGGTGGTAGGGGTGGGCTCGAGGGAGGTGGTGGTGGTGAGAGGTGGGGCCAAGGGGTGATGGTGGGGAGGTGGCTCCGGAGGGAGGTGGTGAGGGGTGGCCAAGGTGGTAGGAGGTGGCCAAGGGTGGGTGAGAGGTGGCCAAGGGGTGGTGAGAGGTGGCCCGAGGGAGGTGGTGAGAGGTGGCCAAGGGGTGGTGGTAGGAGGTGGCCCGAGGGAGGTGGTGAGAGGTGGCCAAGGGGTGGTGGTAGGAGGTGGCCAAGGGGTGGTGGTGGTAGGAGGTGGCTTGAGGGAGGTGGCTGAAATTGGCCCGGTGAGAGGTGGCTGAAGGAGGCCAGTGGGAGGTAATGGAAGTACAGGCCCGATGAGACAACTTGAAGGTAGAGGCATTTGTCAGGTCTGGTAAGGGTGTTTACAGATCTGACGTCCCGGGTGAGTGAGTGAGTGAGTGAGTGCGATTGAGTGATTGAGTGTGAGTGTCATGATAATGGAAAGTAATCACTCTAGATAATAATAATAAAAATAATAATAATAATAATAATAATAATAATAATAATAATAATAATAATAATAATAAGGTTTCGGAGTATTTTTCAAGAATTTTTGGGGCGTAGATCTTTATAATGTGATGGCTCTATGCTCGTATGTGAGTATCAAAGGCGGAAAAACCCTCAAGATATGAAGTGCTCTTGTGTTCCTTTGAGGATTAATTTAAAATTCTTCAAAGTAACTGACACAAACTTAAGTCGACATGCAGAAAAAATCCCCCCTTTTTTTTTTTTAACTATTTTTACTTTTTATTCACAAGTAAATTCATCTTTAAGAAAACTGTAACCTCGGAATATTACAGTGAGAAGTTACTGTACCATGTAATTTAGTCGTGGTATACCTGTGATTTGTCTTCATTATTACAGGTGACTGCAGTAGGCCCGTGTACCTTACTATAATGTGGTTTATAAGTACTCCTGTAATTAAAACAACTGAAGTGTTTTAAGCATGTACTCTTGAGTCCAACCCAGTCCATGCATTAACTCAGGTCTTTAAGCACGTACTCTTTAAGTATTTTCAAGAACCAGTGACCTTGGTGTTGGTATCACGTCCCAAGAGAAGACGAATTTCATTTTAACTTTAGTCTCAGTGGGTCAACGGTCAGAGTTATTAGTGTATACCTGGCCGAGGGGTCAACAGTGAACAGCAGGGTATTTTTTTTTCCATTCAGTGTCCTTGACCTCGATTCGTTTCTATATAATTTAAATCGATAAAATATGAGTAAATTGGAGGGTGGAGAGAGGTAAGGTTAGGTAGGGTTGGGACACACAATCACTAGTCACGACATAGATGAAGTGAGATGGAGGAGGCCAGAGTGGAGAGCCGTGTTAGACAGCAGGAGGATGACAGGTTGAGAGGGACAATTTCCGTCAACAATGGGTGTTAAGGGGAGGGGAGAGACCTGTCACCTTTCTCATTACTGTCACCTGTCATGTTGTAGTGAACTGGTGAAGGGGGAGGGGAGGGGAGGGGGGTGGAGCACTCATGTAACTCCTCCTCACATTATTTCCTCAACCACAGC
>NW_024746824.1:0-18718 GCF_018991925.1 Homarus americanus
TATCTGCTATGGCGGTGATAGTGTTGAAAAGGTGTGTCCAGGTTTCCTCAATCATCCTAGTGGGTTGGTGTTCGAGGTTGAGTGTGTATTGTTGTTCAGAGGGTGTGGTTTTGAAGGCATCCCAATCTGCGTGTTGATACTGGTATTGAGGTGAGGTTGTTGGGAGGAGGATGGGATTGTTGGAGAGGTGAAGAGTGATGGGAATGTGGTCTGAGCCTGATAGGGGGCCGGGAGTGATGTAGTGTTGGAATTGGAGGGCAGGGGTGTTGGTGATGACGATGTCTGGAGTGCCTTTGCCGTGAGCAGCGTAGAATGTGGGGAAGAAAGGGCCAATGTGGTGAAGGTTTTTGTGAGTGACCAAAGCGTGTAGTTGTTGGCCAAGGGGGTCGATGCGGTTGTGTTGGAATGCGGTGTGGTGTGCATTGAGGTCGGCCATTAGTATTACAGGTAGGTGTGCGTTGTTAAAGATGGAGTTTAGGTCTGTGAAGGGGATACGCGAGTTAGGATCTTGAGTATGTTGTGCAGATGATAATCTGTCCGTGTTGAGTGTAGATCTTGGCGGCCATGAAGTGTTTGAAAGCAAAGTTGGTGATGAATTCGTGTTTCATGGAGGATCTGATGAGGATTGCAACGCCCTCGAATAGTTCGTGGGGTGATTGTCTGCTTGTGTAGCCGAAGTGCTTGATTTTGGTGTTTGTGCATGTTGAGTTAAGGAGGAGGATGTCTGGGTTGTGCTCTTGTATGAGGAGAGAGATGGCGTGTCTGTTTGAGTGATATGCTCTACAGTTGTATTGCATAATGGTGATCATGTTGTATAATTTGTTACTTATATGAGATTGAAATTCTGGGGTGCAGGGATGAGGTCTAACTTGTCGAGTGACTGTGAGCGAGGTCTGAGTGAGGTGTATGTAGGTGAGGGATGGGCGGTTACGTGACTGTGTGTGTGGGGGAGTCGGGAGGATGAGTGGAGTGTGCTAGGTTCGTGTCGGGGTTGTTTCCTGTTTTCTTTGGGGTAGTGCCGAATAGATTTACTTTAATTATAGATTTAGTTGGATGTGTGTATTTTATAATTCTTTTGCAGTCAGGTGTGTAGGAAGAAAGGGGGGAGGTGTTCTTCCTCTTAGGTCTAGTGGTCTTGACCACCAGTTCAGTGGGGGGATGGGCAGCCATTTTATTCTTGGGAGTCTGAGGTGTTAGGGGAAGATTGGGTTTGGTTCGGATTTTTGTGGTCCGGGAGTTCATCGTAGTCGTGTGGGAAAAGTCAGGTGTAGGCAAGCTCAAGGTGGAGGGGTCGGGAGGTTTTGGACTGATTACTCCGGGAGGTGAGGTAATAGTAGGTTGGTGAGATAAGTCAGGTGTGGGCATGGCAGAAGTGGAGGGGCGGAGGGAGATTGCAGTGGTTTCTCTGGGGGAAGGGGGTGGCATGCTGGTCCGGTCGGGGATGGGGGCAGTGGGGAAGATGAGGTCGGGACCGGTTCTGAAGGAATCAGGAATGTGTATGGTAGGGAGGCCGTTCTCCCTCAAACCATCAATTGCCAGTTTCAGAAAAAGAGACCTGTTTCCGTTGCTTAGGGTATGTGCCAGAAGTATGATGGTAGTGATTTTTGCATCCATGTCGGAGGAGGGTGGGGGGGCGGTCACGTTGTTGGTCCAGCAAGTGCGGGTGGGGAGGGCCGTGGCAGTAGGGAGTGAGTGGTGGGGAGGTGGAGGTGGTGCTGTGGGGGGTGCTGTAGGAGGTGAAGGTCGGCGGGGAGGGAGTGGTGTTGTGCTATTGTCGAGTCTGATTTTGCACTTGTTGCTGATGGCAGCGTGAGGGCCTTTACAGTTGCAGCATTTAGTTACCGTGGCAGTGCAGTTTCGGTATGAGTGGCCTTGATTGGCACACTTTGAGCAAGTTATTGTGTTACTGCAACGGTTGGTGTTGTGCCCGAATTGAAAGCAATTGAAACATTGGTGTACTTGTATGAAGTGTTGGAATTCAATGTCTCTTGAGGGGATGATATTGCTGCCGATTTTTATTCCGTATGATTTTAATTTGATGGCGTCAGTTTGAGTAGCCGTAATGATTTTTAATATGGGGAGAGTTCCCATCCGGGCTGTATATGTCATTTGGGGGGTGTTTTGTGAGTTGAGGTCTGTCAATAGGTTAGGGTTGTCAAGGATCTGAGGGATGACTTTTCTACATATGAGGGTGCATTTTGCGCGGTATTCGGGTGAACTGAGGACCGTTAGGCCATTGTCCCTCAGTCTGTTGTTCATTGCTGGGGAGTGGAATAGGTCGGCATCTTCATCAGTTTGTACAAATATTTTGATAATGTCGTCATTGGTGAAGGAACGGATCTGAAATATACAGGTCAGTTGGAAAATAAGTGAGGCGAGGTCCATGCACGGTTGGATGGTACGGTCCACTTTAATTTTAATTGAAGGCATGTTAACTGTTTGAATTGGAGATTTATGGAGATCTCCCCTAACAGTCCCTAATTTCCTGCGCCCCTCACGTAGGGGAGGCCCTGCACTATCACAGGGGTCCCCAGGCGAATCGGCAGGCTGTGCTGACCCTCCACCCTTCACACAAACACGCACTAGCGAGGTGTGGGGACAGAGGGCGTTTCCAGACGAATACTCCCCTGTACGTCAGCTGACAGGGGAATAGGTCCTTTCACGGCACGGAAGAGAAGGATTAGAGTAGAAGAAAAAGGTCTGAAAACTCACTGCCGACTCTCTCTTCACACCAAGCCCCTCAGCAGCATTCGGGGTTCCTAAGGGAGGTCCGATACTGTAGGAGAGGCTCAATGTGTTGATCGAATCAACAGAATTGTCAGTTGGAGAATTGAACAGTCGCGCGTCAGGTCAGGTCAGGTCAACACGGTTGGCCAGACATATTCTCCGATCTAAAGTGTTATTGGTGGGGACATACTCGCTGTGTGGGAGCGGGAATTTGACAATGTGTCCGTGAATATCGGATGTCACCTTAAGCATTGCCACCCAAGGTTTCTTCTCATCCCCGACGGCATAAATTGTAAATATTCCGTGTGTTCGCCGGCGTTCTCCAAGTGAGTGGTGACCCATTGCTGGGTCAGTGGTGGGATAATGAGGAGGCTCGGCGCTAAGGTCAGTGTCGTTAGGCCTGCTTTGACAGGGGTGGTCCCGAGACTATCGCCCCTATGGGGCCGAGAGTGCTGCCCATGCGGTCGCCCCCACCCCCACCTCAACCATAGTAACGGACACTTAATGTAGGGTCTCGACGAACCAAAGAATCCACAATCCGAAAAACTATTTCAGACAACATATGCAAGCGAACTGAGAGAAAGACTACATCAAGACGAACAAAGGTTTGAGCAAGGAGCAACAGCTGATACACAAGCGACTGATAGAGATCCCAGACAAATGACTAGAAGTGACAAAGAGAAGATAGAAATAACAAAAGGACAGACTATAAGACAAAGGAGTAGGAGGAGAGAAGATAAGATGGAAACTGATCACAATATACAACCTGAATCTGCTGAAGAAATTGGATTAAAAGTTATCACTACAACAAAACATGGAATCCCAACATCGAGACCAACAGGAGGGACAATAGTAAAAAACTGTGAAGGAGGGATATACAAGTGGACATATCAAGAAAAATCCCTAAGTGAAGATTATGTCTGGTCACTAATTACTACGGACAAACTAAAGATTACGGCCAAAGACTTTAAAATAGTAGACCCGTCAGAGTATAGAAGAGTCAGAAGCGGGAAACAGGATGATAGGTCTCCACTCCAACTGCCACAATCCAAGTATAAGAAATAATGGACAATAGACAAACAGTAAGAACTTTAAGAATAATACAACACAACGTAAGAAACTGGAAGACCGAGAGAATTAACCTAAGTAATATATATCAAGAAATTGACCCTGACATTATACTAATAAACAGTCACGGTGAGACAGAAAACAACAACATAAAACTCTTTAACTATTATGTAAACCAAAGAAATAAATCGGGCGAGAAAAATGACGGAGTAGCGATAGCGGTTAAAAGAAACTTAAAATTTAAACTAATTGATGACTTCCAGGATGAATTTCTAGCAATAAAAATAAATACAACTCAAGGAGACGTAATTATTGCTACTACTTATCTCCCACCGAGACGACCCTACTTACCTATAGAAGACCTATTAAAATTGGCTAACAATAGTCATCCGATGTACATCTTAGGAGACTTTAACGCCAGACATAGGATTTTTGACAATACAAACAATAACGTCGTGGGAAACGCCCTTAATCATTTAATAAATTTAGGGAAAATCAATCATCTGGGACCTAACTTTCCAACCTGGAGAAATCACAATACACAATCGACACCAGACAAAATTTTTACCAACAACAAAGCCTTTTTCAATTACCATATAATACAGGGACCTCTTACAGGCAGTGACCATCTGCCAATTATACTAACACTGTCAACAAGCCCCATACAGATACCAATAAAAAAGAGACTGAAAATGAGTAAAACAGACTGGGACAGCTTCAAAGACGACTTAAGTAATCACCACTCGATTAACCTACAAGGGAAAACAACAGAAGATATAGACTCAGAAATGGACAGACTGCATTCAGCAATAAAAACATCTATAACCAAACACACTCCTACTTCACACTTTAGAACATTACCCAACAACAGACTACCAGAAGAAGTTAAATTAATCCAGACCTATTACAATGAAATAAACAGGTATATGGAAAGACACGGCAGTAACAGATGGCTATATACGACACAGATAGCACTACAGATAAAATTAAGAGACGCATGTAAGGAAGCAAACAATAAAAAATGGAATGATATTATAATGGCGGCTGACATGACTAAAGACACAAAAACATTTTGGACTTCCATAAACAAGATGATGGGGCACAACAAGCAAAAAACACCATACATTAAAGACCAAAATGGAACAAAATTGTACGAGGAAAATGAACAAGAGTCAGTATTCAAAAGGGAATGGGTAAAAGTTTTTAAAATATCAGATGAGGAAAATGAAGATTTTGATAGTGAACACGAAGAAAGGATAGAAGAAGAAATGGGAAGACAAATACATAGAATCACCCCAAGGCAATATATAGACTATAACTTATTACCTAATAATCAAATAATAACCATGGGAGAAATGATGCACTGTCTGAGGAAATTTAAGGAAAAAGCCCTGGGCTCACAGGTATTACACGAAATATGATCATGAATCTACCTGAAAACATTTTAAATACACTATTAAACATTTATAACGCATGCTTAATAACTGGTTACTTTCAGACAAACTAAAATATGCTAAAATGATATTTATTCCTAAAGAGGGTAAGGACAATAAGGAAATATTAAACTACAGGCCAATATCTTTATTAGAAATTACCGGGAAACTATTGGAAAAAATATTAAATTCAAGACTTATAGCCTTTTTAACACAACATGGGAAAACTAACAACAGACAACATGGATTTATGCCCAATAGAAATACCCTAACTGCAATAGCTATAGTAACGGAAATAATTGCAATAGAAAAAAGCAAGGGTAACCAGATCAATATAATTTTAAGGGATGTTTCTAAGGCTTTTGATAAAGTTTGGCATTTAGGCTTGAAATATAAAATATTAAAACTGGGACTTAACGAATACTTGCTAAGAATATTGTGTAACTATTTAGATGATAGGAGAGCACAAATTCAAATTGGAAACTTTTTGGGAACTATGTTTAATCTTGAGAGTGGAGTACCTCAAGGAGGATGCCTTTCTCCAACACTATATACAATTTATACTTCAGACACACCTCAACCTACCCCCTTTAGCGAATATGTAATGTTTGCTGATGATATTACTCAAATAGTATCATACCCAGGAAAATCAACTCAATTTATGGCACTCTACACGGTAAGAGCGATAAAAAACATAAATGATTTTGAGAAAAATGGAAAATCAGGACAAATAAGAACAAATTCAAGATAATACCAATAGCCAAGATTAAAACAAGTCCAGTAATAGTCGACCAGGAACTATACCCATACGACACTGAAGGTAGGATGCTTGGATTAAAACTAACAAAAAGAGGATATATAACATACTTAAAAAGATAAAGAACGACAGGCAAGAATAAGATTATCAAAAATAAAACGCTTTAAGAACCTTAGCATTAATAACAAAAGAAAGATTTATATTGCCCTTGTCAAATCAATTATGGACTACCCACCCATCCCATTGAACACCCTTAGTAAAACGTGCATTAAAAGGTTACAAACAGTACAAAATATAGCCCTCAGATTTATATATAACATAAAATATACAGACCACATCAATAATGAACAGCTACACAAGAGAGCAAACCTCTTAGCAATCAATGTAGAAATACACAACAAAGCTGCAAATATTTGGAAAAAAGTGACTGAACTTAACACAGAAACATATCAAAACTGGATAAATAATATAGACAACGAAGAATTCCAAGAACACAGTTGGTTTAAATCAGCCAGGAAGAAAGTAATTGAACCATCTCCTGCCCCAATATACATATAAAACATTAATAGAGAGAATAAAAGATGAGAGTGACCTACCAGCTCCACAAGAACCTGGCAGGCCTCTCCATACAGTGTACCTTTAGACTAACATAACTAATATTTAACATTTAACATTTAACATTTAACATTTAACATTGAACTAACATCTTAGTAAAAAAAATGTGACTACCCTCCCAGCTACACAAGGACCTGGGCCTCACTAACTCAAAAAAAAAAAAAAAAAAAAAAAAAAAAAATATATATATATATATATATATATATATATATATATATATATATATATATATATATATATATATATATATATATATATATATATATATATATATATATATATATATATATATATATATATATATGTATGTGTGTATGTATATATATATATATATATATATATATATATATATATATATATATATATATATATATATATATATATATATATATATATATGTATATATATATATATATATTAATAATACTAATAATAATAATGTGATTACCCTCTCAGTTATATCAGCCAGGAAGAAGTAATTGAACCACCTCCTGCCTCAATATACACATTTCTACATAAAACATTACTAGAGGAATAAAGATGAGAGTGACCAACCAGCTCCACTAAGAACCTGGCAGGCCTCTCCATACAGTGTACCTTTAGACTAACACAACTAACACTTAACTAACACCAAAAAAAAAAATGTGACTACCCTCCCAGTTACACAAGGACCTGGGCGGGCTCACTAACTCCAACAATAACAAAAATAATAATAATAAGCAGCATTATATAAATAAACCAATATTAATACAAAGGTCTGACGACCCAAGGGAGCAGAACAAAGACAAAACACCAATAAGAAAGATGAAGCGATCTGGTTGAGCCCAGATTCTTTCTACTCCTACTGTATTTCAGTTTCACCACCTTTTTCTTCAATTCCTAATAATCTTCTTTCACCTCTTAACTAATGACTTCGTATCGTACCAAATGAGGATGGTCTGAGGTGTTGTGCCGTCAGAAAAACAGAGTTACTATTAAGAACAAGTGAAGTGTAATAAAAGTGCTAATAAACTGAGAATACACCTGTTACCTTACACCACACTCCCTCCGCTCCCAGGAGGCCCTCCTACCCTCACACCGTTGATGTCAGGCTCCTCTCTTCCCTTGTCCTAGAAGAGGGTTTACGCCTCAAGGACATCGCTGGCCCACATGTCGCCTCTGTGCCCCAGTGTATATGACCTAGATTCCATCTAAATCTAACCATGGCAGGAGTCATCGCTGGGCGGCGCTCTGCCTATGTCCTTGATGAAGAAGATGAGGAGGACAGTCATAGCGACACTGAAGCTGGCTTTCAGAAGTTTCAGACACGTCAGCAGAAACGCAAGATGAGGACCCAGGGAAGGAAGCAGAGGAGAGCCAATAGGGGCATCCCCCCCCCCCACTCCCATTGCTCCCCGGGCTAAGTACATGCGCCTTGCCTTCCCCGAGAACGCAACCAATTTGATGAAGATTAATTGGTTGACTGCCCTGAATAAGGATTATGGCATGGCTAAGCTGAATGTTGTCGTGCCAGGTAACACCCCTCGTTTTGTCTATGTAGGCCGAGAGGAGACAGAAGCTATCCAACGCTTCATTGATGGTAGGGTCGGTTCAATACACCTTATTAAGCGAGATGAACCTGTTCGACCTCAAAAAATGAAGGAATACCTTGTCACCCAATTCCCCAAGGGTATTCCTCCCAAGAGAGCTCTGTCACTCCAGGGTGTCCACAGTGCAAGAAGACTCTATAAGGATGGTGCACAACTTAGTAGGATCATCATTGTTTGGAAAAGGAAGGAACCACCTCCTGAGAAGTACAGCTTCTTTGGCAGCACGTACGGTACCCCTAGTAACATCAGTCGGTGGATTCCTCCCCCTGTGGTGTGCTACAACTGCTTTGGGGTCAATCATGTGGCGAAATACTGTAACAAGCCAGCCACCTGCGGCTACTGCGCAGGAATGCATAGCACAAGCAGCTGCCCCATCAAGGAAGGTGCCTCTCAGGACGGAAGAGAGCAGGACTCCCCATTTGAGTGGCAGTGTGCCAGATGCAGGAAGAAGGGTGTGACGGCCTGGCATCCAGGTTGCCCTGGGAGCCCGCCTCCACCCACAAAAGCGGTCCCACTCAGTGATGCCAACAGCAACACTGCGGGGTCGCCTCCAGCACCTGAAATCAACAGCGACACCTCCCCACCCAGGGGGCAGTGTCCCAGGTCCAGGGAGGAGGGTGTGACGGCCTTGCACCCCAGTTGTCCTGGGAGGTCGCCTCCATCCACAATAGCAGTACCACTCAATGATGCCAATGCGGCCGGATCGCCTCCACCACCTGAAGTCAACAGGCACAGTGACTCTCCTTCGTTAGCCAATGCAGGTCAGGTTAAAGCCTGCCAAGTAAGTGTACCAGTGTACAATGACAGTGATAGTGTTAGTGGTGCTTCTGAAGGAGCTCGTGCCTCCTCTCATAATGATGCGAACTTGAGGGTGAGTAGCCAGAGCGAGACCGATAGTGATGGTAGCATGGATGGGGAGAATGAGCCCCAGACTGCCAGCGTGGTCTCTTTAATAGTCCCAGGTCTGAAGACTGTTCATGACCCTGTAAGTTTTCCATTGTTTACGGAGGAGGAACTCGCGGGACTGATGAAGCAACCCGCGTATAAAAATCCTACTGGAATAAGGGCTGTGAAGAACATTCTCAGGAAATCCAGAGGTACAGAAATTGAATTGGTCAGCTTATTGGTCAGGCTGATCTATGAAGCCAGCGTGCGACTCTCTACGTTAAATTCAAGGTGGGAAAAGTAACACGAACGCTTAGGTTCATTTCATGGAACATCCGGAGTGTTAATCGCAGAATTAATGATCTACAATGGTTTGTTAAAGCTTTTGACATTGATGTAATTGGCTTACAAGAACCTTACACGTCCAGCACCCAGAAGAAAGTTGCACCCAGGATAGCTGGGTTTACAGCATATAATAGTGGAGCAGGAAGTGGCCTGCTCACTTATGTAAAGAATGGTCTGGTCTGTAAATGGATTAAAACTCACAATGATGAAAGTATTCACTATCAACAATTTACAGTAAAGACAGCAAACAGTCAATTTTCGCTGTATAACATCTATGTTCGGTGTAATGAACTGCGAGCGGACGTGTTACCAAAGCCATCAGGTAACAATGCTATGCTGTGTATGGGTGACTTTAACTCTCGTCACACTGTCCTCGGTGATGTTCAGTGTAACTCTAATGGGAGGGTGTTCGTGAATTACATCAATAATCACTGTATACGACACAGACAAAGTGACACATCTGATGGGGGGCAGACTTGATTATGTGATTGGGTATAACCTAGTAGACAGTAATGTCAAGGCTAAGGTCATCTCAGACTACCTTGTCAGTGATCATTATGCAATACTTACTGAATACACTGTTGCTGATGTCAAGTGTGAACCCCATCCTAAGCTCAGAATTAATATCTCAGATAATCTTAAACAGATGGTATGCTGGATATACACCTGGGTCAGTGGATGAATTTTGCTGTGATCTTGTAAATGTCATTACCACATATTATACCACCTGGGTTAAGTCAAGGAGGAAGGGGGGCAGCACTAAACCACCTCTGTGGACACATGACCCCATCCTCACCAAAGAAGGAGAGAATGTAAAACAGCTTGCCAACACTTATAAGCAAAATAAAACTAGTGATAACCTTTTGGCATTCCTCAAAGCTAACAGAGAATTTCGTGAACTCAAAGGTCAGGTGAGAAACACGTATTGGGAACAATTCTTACAGGGGATTAATAGAACAACCACTCTAGCAGAAATGTGGAAGAAAATTAGAGCCATTACCAAGTCACCCACCCCAGTCCAGCTTCATCACAGCCCTGCAGAATATGCTGACATGCTATTAGACCAATGGTCTAGTGTGTCACGAATCACTTCCCTGCCTCCTGACATACAACAATATCTTAACACCTCACACATTAATAGGGGTTTCAATATTGAAATAGCCTGTTCCTCACCAGACCTTACCGACCAGTTTCCTATAACGCACCACGAACTAACAACAGCACTAATGAAAGGCGAGTCATCCTCTCCTGGTGAGGATGGCATAACCTATAACACCCTGAGATTGTTGAATGAGATCCCTAACCATCCACTGCTTGACCTGTATCAAATGAGCTAATTCTCCAAACTTCAGGCCAATTTCACTTACATCCTGTATGTGTAAAGTCCTTGAAAGAGTTGGTCTAAACCGTCTCATGTTTCAAGTCACAGACAAACTCGCCCCTAATCTGTACGGGTTCATGCCCGGGCGTAGCACACAGACATGCTTTGCAGAATATCTTGTTCACTCAAAAGATAAGACACAAATAGCCTTCATAGACCTTAAATCACCCTTTGATGTAGCTAATAGAGACATTATACTTGAGCAACTAGCCAATTTTGGCATACAAGGTAACCTCCTGACATGGATAAAGGGTTATCTGTCCAACAGGTATGCCAGAGTTCTGTTTAGGGGAGTTAAAAGTACCAGAATGAGATCATTTGAGCTGGGCACGCCTCAGGGAGGAGTGTTAAGTCCTATGCTCTTTAATATACTGATGCACAAGCTTATTGCTGACATTCCAGTTCAGCCAAACGAAGCCGTAATATGCTATGCTGATGATATCTGCATTATGACACAAACCAAACTCAGGCTCCAAGCCTTGCTGGATGTATTTGCTCGGAGAACTGTTGAATGCGGTCTCATAATATCTGTTGACAAGACGAGGGTCCTCAATCCTCGTCCTGCTCACCCTCTGCCTCTTGACTATAACATTAACAGCATTCCCTTGGAACTATGTAGCTCCTACAAATATCTTGGAATTTGTGTGAATGATGCAAACTTTGTCAGCAACCTTCGTGACAAACTAATGCAGCGCATTAAACCCCTCAGAACCCTTGTTGGCAAGGGCTATGGAATTAACATCACCTATGCTCGTACTTTCTATTTCCACTTCATTCGTTCTGTAGTTGACTATCATGCTCTCCATCTTGTGACTATTCCGCCTAAACAACTCAACAGCCTTGAGGTAGTGCAAAATGAAGCCATGCGCATCATCCTAGGTTGCCCAAAATCAACCAGAATTGTAAACATGAGGAAAGAGCTCGGACTGCCCTCCCTATCTGAGAGGATAGCCCTACTTAATACCATGTTTTGTGTCAAAGTTTTGAAGAACAATAGTTCTCAAACTACAACTCAAACTGAGTTGATGTTCTATCTAAGTAATCCCGACCATCTCGCCAACCTTTCACAAAAGACTCTCTTTGGGGCGTGGCTTCATAAAAGTGTTGCAGATCTCCTGAAACTGAATGTCCCAATCACCCCAGACGAACCTATTAATGCCATTCCTCCTTGGCTGGACATATTAGTTCCTATTAATTACACTCCTGTTGGTAGTAAGCAAATGTTAAACACCGATGTGGTGAGATGTGTCACACTAGAAACTATTAACAGACACATAGAGAGTATTAAATCAAGTGAATGTTATGCTTTTACTGATGGTTCTGTGCAGACAAACACAGGTAGAACAGGCTGTGCAATTGTAATATATAAAGAAAAAGAGATGATAGTGTCAACCAAACAAAGGCTGAACAACTGGGCCAGTACAACACAAACTGAACTAACTGGAATCTACTTAGCCACAGACTACCTCAAAGAAAATGGAGGTGGGGTGATATTCTGTGACTCTCAAAGTGCTTTGAAATCAATGAACAGCCCGTCAGGCTCTATGTCTAAAGTTGCGTGTGATATTAAAAGGAATGTGATAACTGCCAATGAGAACAACTTTCGTATCGAATTTGTGTGGATTCCGTCCCATGTTGGAATCAGGTATCATGACCATGTTGATAGACTGGCCAATGAGGCATGTAAGAAAGATGAAGTGAGAAATGCAGAGAGACCTGACAGTTGTAGCATTAGTAAATATGACAAATTTTGTAACAAGAGGTACCGGTATGGCCAGCATAAGGACAGAACCAGACAATGTGATGTAGTCGTGGCCAGAATTAGGCTAGGATACAGACACATCTGGCAAGTTAGTAACGCTGTACCCATACCGGAACACTCAGCATGTAAACTTTGTGATAAACCTTTGAAGCATACACTTGAACACTATATTATTGAATGTGACACTGTCAAAGACTTCAGGCCACCTGACTTACTGTATCTTGAACTATGTAATTACTTCAGGTGTGCTTGAGGACATTCTTGCTGTTTATCCCAAATTTGCTAGCCCACACTGATTAGTCTTCAATTAGAATATGACTCCAATGTATGTGATCCACTGACCTATATATGCTGCTGGTGAATGTGATGTATTTCCTTCTTTGTGTACGAACCTCTGTCCTGCGTGGCAGTGAACAGTGGCATTACCCACATGAATCTGACCTATATATAGTGTCAATGAATATGATGCACTCTTTGTGTACGAACCTCTGTCCTGTATGGCAGTGAAAAGTGACATTACTCACATGAATCTGACCGACGTATATGTGTGTGTGTGTGTTTACATATATGTATATGTACTGTCAATGAATATGATGCAACTCTTTGTGTACGAACCTCTGTCCTGCATGGCAGTGAACAGTGACATTATCCATTTGAACCTGACCTATATACATTTATAGTTGTTAATGAATATGATGTATTTCTTTGTGTGTGAACCTCTGTCCTGCGTGACAGTGAGAAGTGATACCACCCTCAGTGTCAAGACCTGACTGTACTACAAGCTCTGCCAATAAATTTGTTAAACTAACTGGAGAATTGAAGTCAGGTGCTTTGGTTTTCCAAGGTACGTGGGAAGGTGGGATAGGTCCAATGACTAGCCAATCAGCTGTGTCTGTTCCTTCTCCGACTTCCACTTCGCTCTGTGACTGACTGCTACTGCTCCTGACTGCGACTGCACCCGACTGCGACTGGCGACTCACTGACTGGTGGCGGTAGAACGAGGAAGACTGAGGGCATTGCCCCGCCGCTCCTCGTCACATAGGCCTACAGTTTCCAAGCCTTAATTTTCACTTTTGTTTCTCACCTTAACACTTTTCGCTATATTGCCTTATAAACCCATATTTTAATCCTAAATTACACACTAATGTAAGGTCTTGGTTTGCTAGTTCTTGGGGTTATTATATCAACGTGGCAACTGAGGCGGGTACATGACGGACGCACCTTGAAACAAAGGCTGGATGTTCATGGCGGGGGTGTATCACCTGCACTTAAAACTGTAATGAGGGATCCTCCTCTCACACAGACATAAGATTCTCTGATCACTGTACCTGTCGTGGGTATATGTCACGTGAGGATACGAGGTGTATTAAATTCATACCGACGCATACAAGATATTTCCTTTCAAGTATAGTTTCTGGATCACCTCACATAGTTCTGATACATTTATCCTTTTTCCAGATCATTGTTCTCATATGGGAGTTATGTTCGCTACACGCTGACAGACGTAAATAGTATGACCTTCAAACCCTGATCCCCACTTAGTCTTACAGTACACTAGTCCGGCTCAACTGGACTTTAACAGTCATCTTATGTATACCCTGAGTTATCCTTAATGCTATGACCACATACACTTAATATGATATAACTGTACAATACAACACAAGGTCTAGGAACATTGAGTTGTCCTTTATCAATGTTTCCCGTTGTCTGAGGTTATATAGCGTAATATGAAATAAATGGGATTTTTAGGAGTGACAATGATGTGTGCAGTACATAGGCATCTTTAGTTGTTTGAATCCCATGCCACATTCTAAGTCTTATAATGTTTGACAGCACCAGTAGTCTTACCTTGAGACAGCTGAGTAGCAAAACAGGCCCATTAGAATAATTTGTGGACTTAGAAGAAAATATAATGGTTGTGGACTTATAAAAATTATTATCCTGTGGACTTCTAAACATTTATTATGTTTGTTGACCGAAACATTTGTTATCCTTTGTTTACTTGGGATAATTTGTGGACTTCGAAAAATGTATTATGTTTGTTGACTTATAAAATATTTGTCGACTCTGAAAAAATGTGGTGTTTGTTGACTTATAAAAAATGTCATGTTTGTGGACATAGAAATAATTTCAGTGCAACAAACAAAGGCTGAACAACTGGGCCAGCACAACACAAACTGGAATCTACTTAGCCTCAAAGAAAATGGAGGTGGGGTGACTCAAACTGCTTTGAAATCAATGTAAAGTTGCATGTGATATTAAAAGCAATGTGATAACTGCAAATGAGAACAACTTTCGTATCGAATTTGTGTGGATTCCGTCCCATGTTGGAATCAGGCATGTAAGAAAGAAAATGTTGACCACGACCTTGGTCTGTCCAATGCCGTAATTAAAAACATTCAAGTCAGAATCATGATGTGAGAAATGCAGAGAGACCTCACAGTTGTAGCATTAGGCCAGCATAAGGACAGAACCAGACAATGTGATGTAGTCGAATACACACACATCTGGCAAGTTAGTAACACTCAGCATGTAAACTTTGTGATAAAGCATACACTTGAACACTGTCAAACACTTCAGGCCACCTCACTTACTGTATCTTGAACTATGTAATTACTTCAGGTGTGCTTCAGGACATTCATCCCAAATTTGATAGCCCACACTGATTAGTCTTCAATTACAACAAGTCTAATAAAACAAAGCATATAATCAATCTCTTTATTTTTCACAACGTAAAGTACAGCCATATTTGGAATACAGAAACTTCTACAAAACGGGATCACCTACACAGCTGGCGTCGTAGAAAACGGGGGTTTTCGACAAATACAAAATATACCAAAGTTTCCCATTAAATTACAAAATTTCCCATTTTCTCCAAGTCAACAGAAAACGCCACTTTTTTCCAAAAAAATTCATTATCTTTATTTTTAAAGATAGGTTCTGCCATATTTATATATATAATTAAGTGAAGCGAGCACCTCTAAGTTAGGACATACCTCTAAGTTAGGAAGGTTGGGAGAAGTTGGATGCTGAATGGGTTGTTAAGCAGTCCACAATCTTACCAAACTTTCGTGTGTGAATGAATGCGAAGCATTCATTCAGATTCAAAGGGAGCAGCGAATCCCCTGCCCCATTCTAAGTCTGGAAATGTTTGACAGCAACAGTAGTTATACCTTGAGACAGTTTAGTATGGAATTTGTGAAGTTAGATGAAGTTGCTATGTGTGTGACAATGTTAGTTGTGAGTGAGAAAGAGTTTGACATTGGGTGGGATTGCCTGAAATTGTTCATTGCCTTTTGTTTTGAAAGAAAGAAGAAATAACCCTTGATAAATCCCTGCTGAAGTTGTATGGTGTGTGGTAAAGGGTTGCAATTAAGTGGTGTTGTGTTGCAATTATGTGGTGTTGTGTTGCAATTATGTGGTCTTGTTGTTGCAATTATGTGGTGTTGTTAAAGGCTTGGAATGTAGTCTTACCTTCAGACAGCTGAGTAGTAAAACAGGCCCAGGGAGCAGTTTGAAGAAACCTCTTTGAAGTTGTTTGATGAAGTTGCCATTTCTGTGAAACATTGGGTGTGATTGGCTTAAGTTGTTCCTTTCCTTTATGTTTGAAAAAAAAAGAAAAAACCCTTCATAAATCCCTGCTGAAGTTTTATGTTGTGTGGTAAAGGGCTGCAATTATGTGGTGTTGTTTGGAGTACTTTTTTATCTTCTCCTGTTGATACAGAATTTGCTTGCTTGAGGGTTTTTATAGAACCTTCGATAACCTTTTTACCTAACCTGGGATACTGATGCATGAAGGGTGCCATAATGTTAGGCATCAAAGGGACCAGCGAATCCCATGCCAAATTATAAGTCTTATAATGTTTGACAGTAACAATTGTTGTTCCTTAAGACAGTGGACAGGACTTAGTCTGATGGTGAGAAATTTCAGACACAGCAGGAGTTGGAAAATGTTTGAACAAGTTGGAAAGTGTCAACACAGCTCAGTTTGTTGTGTAAGTGGACAATTTTGGAGAGAAACAAATAGAAGACAGTGCATAGTCCATATAAGAATTGGAATTACGTGCCAAAACCCCCAAAAATTGGAATATTTGGGAAAATTTCTCATTTCAGAAGTTAGATAGTGTTAATTGACCTTCATTTCTGGAAAAAAATATTATATTTGCTTGATGGAATATAGAACCTATTTAACACACCAAAATTCTGAAAAAACCATGAATTTAGAGAGAAATTGGTCAACACATTCCATAACTCGTGAAACTTGTCAAATTACGTGTTCCTCGCAAATCTCTAATTATTAGCAACATTGAAATAAAAAAATCTGAGAGTATGCCTAGTCATTGTGTCACCCTTTTAAGCTTCTTGGTTTTTTTCTATTCATGAATAAGATTTAGGACAGAATTTTGAAAAATTTTCATTTTATAAGTTATGTCAGGTTAAATGACCTTTTTTTCTGAGAAAAAATATAGGAATTGATGGATAGAATCTAGTACATAATTAACACACAACAAAACTCTGAAAAAACCACGATTTTAGAGAGAAATTGGCCAATACCATCCATAACTCGTGAAACTCGTCAAATTACGTGTTCCTCGCAAATCTCTAAGTATTAGCAAAATTGAAATAAAAAAATCTGACAGTATGCCTAGTCATTGTGTCACTCTTTTAAGCTTTTTTTCCTTTTTTATTCATGAATAAGATTTGGGACAGAATTGTGAAAAAGTTGCATTTTAGAAGTTAGGTCAGGTTAAATGACCTTTTTTTCTGAGGAAAAATACAGGAATTCATGGTTAGAATATAGTACATAATTAACACACAACAAAACTCTGAAAAAAACAATAAATTAGTGAGAAATTTGCCAACAGAGTTTTCACGGTAAATTTCGTCAAAAGCCCAAAATTGTACATTTTACCCAAATCTAAAAATAAAAAGATTACAGTCTGTGAAGCATACTTGTAAGTATTATTGCCAAAATAGAGTTTAGGTATGATTATTATTGTGCCAAGAAAGGATATTGTTACGACCGTGTCGTATTTTTTCTATTTTTTTTTATATATAACAATATCTGAAGTACAACCTAAATGAACATAACCCCATCCAGAGTCAATATCTTGACCAAATACAGTATCTAACACAGGGGGTCCGGGGGCGCAGCCCCCGGTTAGCAACTAACCATTTGATTGCATTATCCACGATACCGCGTATTGCATTATCTCTGAGAATAGTTAGCAATTATCCATTTGATTGCATTATCCCAGGTTAAGGGGGGTTGTCTAAGGTTCTTATAGTCTAATAAACAATTCATCATGACCAAATACAGTATCTAACACAGGGGTTCGGGGGCGCAGCCCCCGGTTAGCAACTAACCATTTGATTGCATTATCCACGATACCGCGTATTGCATTATCTCTGAGAATAGTTAGCAATTATCCATTTGATTGCATTATCCCAGGTTAAGGGGGGTTGTGTGTGGTTCCATATCACCAAATTTATTAAAAAACTCTACGTCAGGCTAAACAGTTTAGGCTAGATAGTGGTGGCTGCTTGGATTATTTCTTTGTCTCTTATTGACTTCGGGTGGCTAACCTCTATAAAATTGAGGACACCAATAGACTTTGTACTAAGGTTAGGTAAAACAGACACTTGGAGCAGGCCGCTACACACTTTTGCTGTAATGGAGTATTTCGCCATCGGGGAGCGTGACGAAACCTCCGGCGAAAGTAGTGGTTAGGTTAGGTAGTTGCCTGTATTATTATTCTATAAAATTTAAGGTCCCCCGTTAGAATTTACCACGGTCAGGCTAAACAGTTTAGGCTAGATAGTGGTGGCTGCTTGGATTATTTCTGTCTCTTATTGACTTCGGGTGGCTAACCTCTATAAAATTGAGGACACCAATAGACTTTGTACTAAGGTTAGGTTAAACAGATACTTGGAGCAGGCCGCTACACACTTTTGCTGTAATGGAGTATTTCGCCATCGGGGAGCGTGACGAAACCTCCGGCGAAAGTAGTGGTTAGGTTAGGTAGTTGCCTGTATTATTATTCTATAAAATTTAAGGTCCCCCGTTAGACTTTACCACGGTCAGGCTAAACAGTTTAGGCTCGATAGTGGTGGCTGCTTGGATTATTTCTTTGTCTCTTATTTACTTCGTGTGGC
>NW_024746825.1:0-13676 GCF_018991925.1 Homarus americanus
CACCAGGATTTGAACCCACGATCTTATAATTGTGACCGGGGAACGCTACCTCTGGGCAACCAGGACAATAAAAGCAGTCCTAGACTCTACTATATTTCACACAAAGCCTGTTCAACGACCTTATGGCGCTATGAACCTCTAATGGGGACCACCCGTGCCGCTTAGGTGATCAGAGCAACGTTTTACCAAATCCGGCTTGGAAACACGAGGATTCATATATATTTCATTAGCCCAATAAAGCACTCGGACTTCTACATATAATCAACACCTCACCCCACCAGGATTTGAACCCACGATTTTATAATTGTGACCGGGGAACGCTACCTCTGGGCAACCAGGACAATAAAAGCAGTCCTAGACTCTAATATATTTCACACAAAGCCTGTTCAACGACATTATGGCACCATGAACCTCTAATGGGAACCACCCGTGCCGCTTAGGTGATCAGAGCAACATTTTACCAAATCCGTCTTCGAAACACGAGGATCCATATATATTTCATTAGCCCAATAAAGCACGCGGACTTCTACATATAATCAACACCTCACCCCACCAGGATTTGAACCCACGATCTTATAATTGTGACCGGGGAACGCTACCTCTGGGCCACCAGGACAATAAAAGCAGTCCTAGATTCTGCTATATTTCACACAAAGTCTATTCAACGAGCTTATGGCGCTGTGAACCACTATAGGGGACCACCCGTGCTGCTTACGTGATCAGAGCAACGTTTTACCAAATGCGGCTTCGAAACACGAGGATCCATATATATATCATTAGCCCAATAAAGCACGCGGACTTCTTCATATAATCAACACCTCACCCCACCAGGATTTGAAACCACGTTCTTATAATTGTGACCGAGGAACGCTACCTCTGCGCCACTAGGACAATAAAAGCAGTCCTAGACTCTGCTATATTTCACACAAAGCCTGTTCAACGAGATTATGGCGCCGTGAACCACTATTGGGGACCACCCGTGCCGCTTACGTGAACAGAGCAACGTTTTTCCAAATCTGGCTTGGAAACTCGAGGATCCATATATATTTCATTAGCCCAATAAAGCACGCGGACTTCTACATAAAATCAACACCTCACCCCACCAGGATTCAAACCCAAAATCTTATAATTGTGACCAGGGAATGCTACCTGTGGACCACCAGGACACTAAAAGCAGTCCTAGACTCTGGTATATTTCACACAAAGCCTGTTCAACGAGCTTATTGCGCCGTGAACCTCTAATAGGGACCACACGTGCCGCTTCGGGACCAGAGCAACGTTTTACCAAATCCGGCTACGAAAGACGAGGATCCAAATATATTTCTTTAGCCCAATAAAGCATGCGGACTTCTACATAAAATCAACACCTCACCCCACCAGGATTCAAACCAAAAATATTATAATTGTGACCAGGGAATGCTACCTGTGGACCACCAGGACACTAAAAGCAGTCCTAGACTCTGTTATATTTCACACAAAGCCTGTTCAACGAGCTTATGGGGCTGTGAACCACTATAGGGGACCACCCGTGCCCCTTAGGTGATCAGACCAACGTTTTACCAAATGCGGCTTCAAAACACGAGGATCCATATATATTTCATTAGCCCAATAAAGCACGCGTCTTCTACATATAATCAACACCTCACCCACCAGGATTTGAAACCACGATCTTATAAATGTGACGGGGGAACGCTACCTCTGGGCAACCAGGACAATAAAAGCAGTCCTAGACTCTGCGATATTTCACACAAAGCCTGTTCAACGAGCTTATGACGCTGTGAACCTCCAATGGGGACCATCTGTGCCGCTTAGGTGATCAGAGCAACGTTTTACCAAATCCGGCTTGGAAACACAAGGATCCATATTTATTTCATTAGCCCAATAAAGCACTCGGACTTCTACATATAATCAACACCTCACCCCTCCAGGATTCAAACCCACGATCTTATATTGTGACCGGGGTATGCTACCTCTGGGCCACCAGTACAATAAAAGTAGTCCTAGACTCTACTATATTTAAAACAAAGCCTGTTCAACGACCTTATGGCGCCATGAACCTCTAATGGGGACCACCCGTGCCGCTTAGGTGATCGGAGCAACGTTTTACCAAATCCGGCTTCGAAACACGAGGATCCATATATATTTCATTATCCCAATAAAGCACGCGGACTTCTACATATAATCAACACCTCACCCCACTAGGATTCGAACCCACGATCTTCTCATTGTGACCGGGGAACGCTACCTCTGGGCCACCAGGACAATAAAAGCAGTCCTAGACTCTGCTACATTTCACAAAAAGCCTGTTCAACGAGCTTATGCCGCTGTGAACCTCTAATGGGGATCATCTGTGCCGCTTAGGTGATCAGAGCAACGTTTTACCAAATCCGGTTTCGAAACACGAGGATCCATATATATTTCATGAGCCCAATAATGCATGCGGACTTCTACATATAATCAACACCTCACCCCACCAGGATTCGAACCCACGATCTTATAATTGTGACCGAGGAACGCTACCTATGGGCGATCAGGACACTATAAGCAGTCCTAGATTCTGTTATATTTCACACAAAGCCTGTCCAATTAGCTTATGGCACCGTGAACCACTATAGGGGACCACCCGTGCTGCTTAGGTGATAAGAGCAACGTTTTACCAAATCCGGCTTGGAAACGCCAGGATCCATATAAATTTTATTAGCCCAATAAAGCACGCGGACTTCTACATATAATCAACACCTCACCCCACCAGGATTTGAACCCACGATCTTATAATTGTGACCGGGGAACGCTACCTCTGGGCAACCAGGACATAAAAGCAGTCCTAGACTCTACTATATTTCACACAAAGCCTGTTCAACGACCGTATGGCGCCATGAACCTCTAATGGGGACCACACGTGCCGCTTAGGTGATCAGAGCAACGTTTTACCAAATCCGGCAGAAACACGGGATATATATATTTCATTATTGTCGCTTTCGGACTACACTAATCAGCACCTCCCACCAGGATTCAGACCCGATCTTATAATTTGAAGCGGGGTATGCTACCTCTAGACCACCAGGATAATAAAAGCAGTCCTAGACTCTACTATTTCACACAAATCACCATTCCGCGACCTTATGGCGCCATAGCAGGCATAATGGGGACCACCACGTGCGGCAGGTGATCGAGGTAACGTTTAACCGTCTGGCTACGAAACCACGAAAGGTCAAAATATCTTCCTTATTGTCATACGCGGACTTCTACATAAAATCAACACCTCACCCGCAGGATTCAAACCCAAAATCCTAATTGTGAGGAATGCTACTATACCAGGACGCCACAAAGCAGTCTAGACTCTATTATATTTCACACAAAGCCTGTTCAACGAGCTTATGGCACCGTGAACCACTATAGGTGACCACCCGTGACGCTTAGGTGATCAGGACAACGTTTTACCAAATCCGGCTCGGAAACACGAGGATCCATATATATTTCATTAGCCCAATAAAGCACGCGGACCTCAACATATAATCAACACCTCCTTACCAGGTTCAGACCCGTCTTTAATTGGCGGCCGGGAACGCTACCTCTGGGCCACCAGGACAATAAAAGCAGTCCTAGACTCTGCTATATTTCACACAAAGCCTGTTCAACGAGCTTATGCCGCTGTGAACCTCTAATGGGGATCATCTGTGCCGCTTAGGTGATCAGAGCAACGTTTTACCAAATCCGGTTTCGAAACACGAGGATCCATATATATTTCATGAGCCCAATAATGCATGTGGACTTCTACATATAATCAACACCTCACCCCACCAGGATTCGAACCCACGATTTTATAATTGTGACCGGGGAACGCTACCTCTGGGCAACCAGGACATAAAAGCAGTCCTAGACTCTACTATATTTCACACAAAGCCTGTTCAACGACCTTATGGCGCCATGAACCTCTAATGGGGACCACACGTGCCGCTTAGGTGATCAGAGCAACGTTTTACCAAATCCGGCTTGGAAACACGAGGATCCATATATATTTCATTAGCCCAATAAAGCACTCGGACTTCTACATATAATCAACACCTCACCCCACCAGGATTCAGACCCACGATCTTATAATTGTGACGGGGGTATGCTACATCTGGGCCACCAGGACAATAAAAGCAGTCCTAGACTCTACTATATTTCACACAAAGCCTGTTCAACAACCTTATGGCGCCATGAACCTCTAATGGGGACCACCCATGCCGCTTAGGTGATCAGAGTAACGTTTAACCAAATGCGGCTACGAAACACGAAGATCCAAATATATTTCCTTAGCCCAATAAAGCACGCGGACTTCTACATAAAATCAACACCTCACCCCACCAGGATTCAAACCCAAAATCTTATAATTGTGACCAGGGAATGCTACCTGTGGACCACCAGGACACTAAAAGCAGTCCTAGACTCTGTTATATTTCACGCAAAGACTGTTCAACGAGCTTATGGCGCCGTGAACCTCTACTTGGGACCACCAGTGCCGCTTAGGTGTTCAGAGCAACGTTTTACCAAATCCGGCTTCGAAACAGGAGGATCCATATATATATCATTAGCCCAATAAAGCACGCAAACTTCTACATATAATCAACACCTCACCCCGCCAGGATTTGAACCCACGATCTTATAATTGTGACCGGGGAACGGTACCTCTGGGCAACTAGGACAATAAAAGCAGTCCTATACTCTGCTATATTTCACACAAAGCCTGTTCAACGAGCTTATGGCGACGTGAAACTCTAATAGGGACCACCCGTGCCACTTAGGTGATCAGAGCAACGTTTTACCAAATGCGGCTTCGAAACTCGAGGATCCATATATATTTCATTAGCCCAATAAAGCACGCGGACTTCTACATATAATCAACACCTCATCCCACCAGGATTTGAACCCACTATCTTATAATTGTGACCGGGAACGCTACCTCTGGGCCACCAGGACAATAAAAGCAGTCCTAGACTCTGGTATATTTCACACAAAGCCTGTTCAACGAGCTTATGGCGCCGTGAACCTCTAATGGGGACAACCCGTGCCGCTTAGGTGATCAGAGCAACGTTTTACCAAATCCGGCTTCGAAACACGAGGATCCATATATATTTCATTAGCCCAATAAAGCAGGCGGACTTCTACATAAAATGAACACCTCACCCCACCAGGATTCAATCCCAAAATCTTATAATTGTGACTAGGGAATGCTACCTGTGGACCACCAGGACACTAAAAGCAGTCGTAGACTCTGTTATATTTCACACAAAGCCTGTTCAATGAGCTTATGGCGCCGTGAACCTCTAATGAGGACCACCAGTGCCGCTTAGGTGTTCAGAGTAACGTTTTACTAAATCCGGCTTCGAAACACGAGGATCCATATATATTTCTTTAGCCCAATAGAGCACGCACATTTCTACATATAATCAACACCTCACCCCACCAGGATTCGAACCAACGATCTTAGAATTCTGACCGGGGAACGCTACCTCTGGGCCACCAGGACACTAAAAGCAGTCCTGAACTCTGTTATATTTTACAAAAAACCTGTTCAATGAGCTTATGGCGCCGTGAACCTCTAATGGGGACCACCCGTGCCACTTAGGTGATCAGAGCAACGTTTTACCAAATCCGGCATCGAAAAACGAGGATCCATATATATTTCTTTAGCCCAATAAAGCAAGCAGATTTCTACATATAATCAACACTTCACCCCACCAGGATTCAAACCCAAAATCTTATAATTGTGACCAGGGAATGCTACCTGTGGACCACCAGGACACTAAAAGCAGTCCTAGACTTTGTTATATTTCACGCAAAGCCTGTTCAATGAGCTTATGGCGCCGTGACCCTCTACTGGGGACCACCAGTGCCGCTTAGGTGATAAGAGCAACGTTTTACCAAATCCGGCTTGGAAACACGAGGATCCATATATATTTCATTAGCCCAATAAAGCATGTAGACTTCTACATATAATCAACACCTCACCCCACCAGGATTTGAACCCACGATCTTATAATTGTGACTGGGGAACGCTACCTCTGGGCAACCAGGACATTAAAAGCAGTCCTAGACTCTACCATATTTCACACAAAGCCTGTTCAACGACCTTATGGCGCCATGAACCTCTAATGGGGACCACCCGTGCCGCTTAGGTGATCGGAGCAACGTTTTACCAAATCCGGCTTCGAAACACGAGGATCCATATATATTTCATTAGCCCAATAAAGCACGCGGACTTCTACATATAATCAACACCTCACTCCACCAGGATTTGAATCCACGATCTTATAATTGTGACCGGGGAACGCTACCTCTGGGCCACCAGGACAATAAAAGCAGTCCTAGACTCTGGTATATTTCACACAAAGCCTGTTCAACGAGCTTATGGCGCCGAGAACCTCTAATGGGGACCACCAGTGCCGCTTAGGTGATAAGAGCAACGTTTTACCAAATCCGGCTTCGAAACACGAGGATCCATATATATTTCATTAGCCCAATAAAGCACGCGGACTTCTACATAAAATCAACATCTCACCCCACCAGGATTCAATCCCAAAATCTTATAATTGTGACTAGGGAATGCTACCTGTGGACCACCAGGACATTAAAAGCAGTCCTAGACTCTGTTATATTTCACACAAAGCCTGTTCAACGAGCTTATGGCACCGTGAACCTCTAATGGGGACCACACGTGCCGCTTGGTGACCAGAGGCAAGTTTTACCAAATCCGGCTACGAAACACGAGGATCCAAATATATTTCTTTAGCCCAATAAAGCACGCAGATTTCTACATATAATCAACACCTCACCCCACCAGGATTCAAACCCAAAATCTTATAATCGTGACCAGGGAATGCTACCTGTGGACCACCAGGACACTAAAAGCAGTCCTAGACTCTGTTATATTTCACGCAAAGCCTGTTCAACGAGCTTATGGCGCCGTGAACCTCTACTGGGGACCACCAGTACCGCTTAGGTGATAAGAGCAACGTTTTACCAAATCCAGCTTGGAAACACGAGGATCCATATATATTTCATTAGCCCAATAAAGCATGCAGACTTCTACATATAATCAACACCTCACCCCACCAGGATTTGAACCCATGATCTTATAATTGTGACCGGGGAACGCTACCTCTGGGCAACCAGGACAATAAATGCAGTCCTAGACGCTACTATATTTCACACAAAGCCTTTTCAACGAGCTTATGGCGACGTGAAGCTCTAATGGGGACCACCCGTGCCACTTAGGTGATCAGAGCAACGTTTTACCAAATGCGGCTTCGAAACTCGAGGATCCATATATATTTCATTAGCCCAATAAAGCACGCTGACTTCTACATATAATTAACACCTCACCCCACCAGGATTTGAACCCACTATCTTATAATTGTGACCGGGGGACGCTACCTTTGGGCCACCAGGACAATAAAACCATTCCTAGACTCTGCTATATTTCAGACAAAGCCTGTTCAACGACCTTATGGCACCGTGAACCTCTAATGGGGACCACCCGTGCCGCTTAGGTGATCAGTGCAACGTTTTACCAAATGCGGCGTCGAAACAAGGAGGATTCATATATATTTCATTAGCCCAATAAAGCACTCAGACTTCTACATATAATCAACACCTCACCCCACCAGGATTTGAATCCACGATCTTATAATTGTGACCGGGGAACGCTACCTCTGGGCCACCAGGACAATAAAAGCAGTCCTAGACTCTGGTATATTTCACACAAAGCCTCTTCAACGAGCTTATGGCGCCGTGAACATCTAATGGGGACCACCCGTGCCGCTTAGGTGCTCAGAGCAACGTTTTACCAAATCCGGCTTGGAAACACGAGGATCCATATATATTTCATTAGCCCAATAAGGCATGTGGACTTCTACATATAATTAACACCTCACCCCACCAGGATTCAAACCCAAGATCTTATAATTATGACCGGAGTATGCTACATCTGGGCCACCAGGACAATAAAAGCAGTCCTAGACTCTACTATATTTCACACAAAGCCTGTTCAACGACCTTATGGCGCCATGAACCTCTAATGGGGACCACCCGTGCCGCTTAGGTTATCAGAGCAACTTTTACCAAATCTGGCTTGGAAACACGAGGATCCATATATATTTTATTAGCCCAATAAAGCACGCGGACTTCTACATATAATCAACACCTCACCCCACCAGGATTCAAACCCACGATCTTATAATTGTGACTGGGGTATGCTACCTCTGGGCCACCAGGACAATAAAAGCAGTCCTAGACTCAACTATATTTCAGACAAAGCCTGTTCAACGACCTTATGGCGCCATGAACCTCTAATGGGGACCACCAAAAGCCGCTTAGGTGATCAGAGCAACGTTTTACCAAACCGCTTGGAAACACGAGATCCATATATATTTATTAGCCCAATAAAGCTACGCGGACTTCTACATATAATCAACACCTCACCCTGCACCAGATTATGGAACCCACGATCTTATAATTGTGACCGGGAAACGCTACCTCTGGGACACCAGGACAATAAAAGCAGTCCTAGACTCTGCTATATTTTACATAAAGCCTGTTCAACGAGCTTATGGCGCTGTGAACCACTATAGGGGACCACCCGTGCCGCTTAGGTGATCAGAGCAACGTTTTACCAAATGCGGCTTCGAAACACGAGGATCCATATATATTTCATGAGCCCAATAAAGCACGCGAACTTCTTCACATAATCAACACCTCACCCCACCAGGGTTCGAACCCACGATCTTCTAATTGTGACCGGTGAACGCTACCTCTGGGCCACCAGGACACTAAAACCAGCCCTAGACTCTGCTATATTTCACACAAAGCCTGTTCAACGAGCTTTTGGCGCTGTGAACCACTATAGGGGACCAGCCGTGCTGCTTAGGTGATCAGAGCAACGTTTTACCAAATGCGGCTTCGAAACACGAGGATCCATATATATTTCATGAGCCCAATAAACCACGCGGACTTCTTCATATAATCAACACCTCACCCCACCAGGATTCGAACCCACGATCTTCTAATTGTGACCGAGGAATGCTACCTCTGGGCCACCAGGACACTAAAATCAGTCCTAGACTCTGCTATATTTCACACAAAGCCTGTTCAATGAGCTTATGACGCTGTGAACCTCTAATGGGGACCATCCGTGCCGCTTAGGTGATCAGAGCAACGTTTTACCAAATCCGGCTTCGAAACACGAGGATCCATATATGTTTCATTAGCCAAATAAAGCACGCGGATTCTACATATTATCAACACCTCACCCCACCAGGATTCAAAACCGCGATCTTATAAGTGTGACCGAGGAACGCTACCTATGGACCACCAGGACACTATAAGCAGTCCTAGACTCTGATATATATCACATAAAGCCTGTTCAACGAGCTTATAGCCCCGTGAACCACTATAGGGGACCACCCGTGCCGCTTAGGGTGATCAGACAACGTTTACCAAATCCGGCTTCGAAACACGAGTCCATATATATTTCATTAGCCCAATAAAATGCCGGATTTCTACATATAATCAACACCTCACCCCACCAGATTCAAACTCACGATCTTATACTCAGACCGGCGATACCTTCTGGGGCCACCGAGACAATAAAATCATATCCTTAGACTCTACTATATTTCACACAAAGCCTCTGTTCAACGACCTTGCGGTTATGAACCTCTAATGGGACCACTCAGCTTTAGTGATCAGAGCAACGTTTTACCTAATCCAGCTTGGAAACTCGAGGAACCATATATATTTCATTACCCAATATGGCACGCGGAATTCTACATATAATCAACACCTCACCCCACCAGGATTTGAACCCACGATCTTATAATTGTGACCGGGAAACGCTACTTCTGGACCACCAGGACACTAAAAGCAGTCCTAGACTCTGTTATATTTCACACAAAGCCTGTTCAACGAGCTTATGACTGTGTGAACCTCTAATGGGGACCACCCGTGCCGCTTAGGTGATCAGAGCAACGTTTTACCAAATCCGGCTTCGAAACACGAGGATCCATATATATTTTATTAGCCCAATAATGCACGCGGACTTCGACATATAATCAACACCTCACCCCACCAGGATTCAAACCAAAAATCTTATAATTGTGACCAGGAAACGCTACCTGTGGACCACCAGGACACTAAAAGCAGTCCTAGACTCTGTTATATTTCACACAATGCCTGTTCAACGAGCTTATGGCAATGTGAACCTCTAATGGGGACCACCTGTGACGCTTAGGTGTTCAGAGCAACGTTTTACCAAATCCGGCTTCAAAACACGAGGATCCATATATATTACATTATCCCAATAAAGCACACAGACTTCTACATATAATCAACACCTCACCCCACCAGGATTCGAACCCAAAATCTTATAATTGTGACCGGGGAACGCTACCTCTAGGCCACCAAGACACTAAAAGCAGTCCTAGACTCTGTTATATTTCACACAAAGCCTGTTGAATGAGTTTATGGCGCAGTGAACCTCTAATTGGGACCACCGGTGCCGCTTAGGTGATCAGAGCAATGTTTTACACAATCCGGCTTCAAAACACGAGGAACCATATATATTTCATTAGCCCAATAAAGCACGCGGACTTCTACATATAATCGGACTTCTACATATAATCAACACCTCACCCCACCAGGATTTGAACCCACGATCTTATAATTGTGACCGGGAAACGCTACCTCTGGACCACCAGGACACTAAAAGCAGTCCTAGACTCTGTTATATTTCACACAAAGCCTGTTCAACGAGCTTATGGCGCCGTGAACCTCTAATGAGGACCACCAGTGCCGCTTACGTGTTCAGAGTAACGTTTTACTAAATCCGGCTTCGAAACACGAGGATCCATATCTATTTCATTAGCCCGATACAGCACACACATTTCAACATATAATCAACACCTCACCCCACCAGGATTCGAACCCACGATCTTATAATTGTGACCGGTGAACGTGCCACTCTAAATACCAGGACACTAAAAGCAGTCCTAGACTCTGTTATATTTCACACAAAGCCTGTTCAATGAGCTTATGGCGCCGTGAACCTCTAATGGGGACCACCCGTGCCGCTTATGTGATCAGAGCAACGATTTACCAAATTCGGCTTCGAAACACGAGGATCGATATATTTTTCATTAGCCTAATAAAGCACTCAGATTTCTACATATAATTAACACCTCACCCCACCAGGATTCGAACCCACGATCTTATAATTGTGGCCGAGGAACGCTACCTCTGGTCCACCAGGACACTAAAAGCAGTCGTAGACGCTGTGATATTTCACACAAAGCCTGTTGGACGACGTTATGGCGCCGTGAACCTCTAATGGGGACTACCCCTGATGCTTAGGTGATCAGAGCAACGTTTTACCAAATCCGGCTTCGAAACACGAGGATCCATATATATTTCATTAGCCCAATAAAGCAAAGGGACTTCTACATATAATCAACACCTCACCCCACCAGGATTTAAAACAAATATCTTATAATTGTGACCAGGGAACGCTACCTGTGGACCACCAGGACACTAAAAGCAGTCCTAGACTCTGTTATATTTCACACAAAGCCTGTTCAACGAGCTTATGGCGCCGGGAACCTCTAATGAGGACCACCAGTGCCGCTTAGGTGTTCAGAGTAACGTTTTACTAAATTCGGCTTCGAAACACGAGGATCCATATCTATTTCATTAGCCCAATACAGCACACACATTTCAACATATAATCAACACCTCACCCCACCAGGATTCGAACCCACGATCTTATAATTGTGACCGGTGAACGCTACCTCTGGGCCACCAGAACACTAAAAGCAGTCCTAGACTCTGTTATATTTCACACAAAGCCTGTTCAATGAGCTTATGGCGCCGTGAACCTCTAAAGGGGACCACCCGTGCCGCTTAGGTGATCAGAGCAAAGTTTTACCAAATCCGGCTTCGAAAAACGAGTATCCGTATATATTTCACTAGCCCAATAAAGCACGCAGATTTCTACATATAATTAACACCTCACCCCACCAGTATTCGAACCCACGATCTTATAATTGTGACCAGGGAACGCTACCTGTGGACCACCAGGACACTAAAAGCAGTCCTAGACTCTGTTAAATTTCACACAAAGCCTCTTCAACAAGCTTATGGCGCGGTGAACCTCTAATGAGGACCACCAGTGCCGCTTAGATGTTCAGAGTAACGTTTTACTAAATCCGGCTTCGAAACACGAGGATGCATATATATTTCATAAGCCCAATATAGCACACGGACTTCTAAATATAATCAACACCTCTCCCCACCAGGATTCAAACCGATGATCTTATAATTGTGACCGGGGAACGCTACCTCTGTGCCACCAGGACAATAAAAGCAGTCCTAGACGCTGTTATATTTCACCCAAAGCCTGTTGAACGAGCTTCTGGCGCCGTGAACCTCTCATGGGGACCACCCGTGCCGCTTAGGTGATCAGAGCAACGTTTTACTAAATCCGGCTTCGAAACACGAGGATCCATTTCTATTTCATTAGCCCAATAGAGCACGCACATTTCTACATATAATCAACAACCTCACCCCACCAGGAATCGAACCAACGATCTTATAATTGTACCTGGGAACGCTACCTCTGGGCCACCAGGACACTAAAAGCAGTCCTAGACTCTGTTATAGTTCACAAAAAGCCTGTTCAATGAGCTTATGGCGCCGTGAACCTCTAATGGGGACCACCCGTGCCGCTTAGGTGATCAGAGCAACGTTTTACTAAATCCGGCTTCGAAACACGAGGATCCATTTCTATTTCATTAGCCCAATAGAGCACGCACATTTCTACATATAATCAACACCTCACCCCACTAGGATTCGAACCCACGATCTTATAATTGTGACCGGGGAAGGCTGCCTCTTGGCTACCAGGACAATAAAAGCAGTTCTTGACTCTGCTATATTTCACACAAAGCCTGTTCAACGAGCTTATGACTGTGTGAACCTCTAATGGAGACCACCCGTGCCGCTTAGGTGATCAGAGCAACGTTTTACCAAATCCGGCTTCAAAACACGAGGATCCATATATATTTCATTAGCCCAATAATGCACGCGGACTTCGACATATAATCAACACCTCACCCCACCAGGATTCAAACCAAAAATCTTATAATTGTGACCAGGAAACGCTACTTGTGGACCACCAGGACACTAAAAGCAGTCCTAAACTCTGTTATTTTTCACACAGAGCCTGTTCAACGAGCTTATGGCACTGTGAACCTCTACTGGGGAAGACCAGTGCCGCTTAGGTGTTCAGAACAACGTTTTACCAAATCCGGCTTCAAAACACGAGGATCCATATATATTACATTAGCCCAATAAAGCACGCGGACTTCTACATATAATCAACACCTCACCCCACCAGGATTCGAACCCACGATCTTATAATTGTGACCGGGGAACGCTACCTTTAGGCCACCAGGACACTAAAAGCAGTCCTAGACTCTGTTATATTTCACACAAAGCCTGTTGAATGAGTTTATGGCGCAGTGAACCTCTAATTGGGACCACCGGTGCCGCTTTGGTGATCAGAGCAATGTTTTACCAAATCTGGCTTCGAAACACGAGGAACCATATATATTTCATTAGCCCAATAAAGCACGCGGAAT
>NW_024746826.1:0-3317 GCF_018991925.1 Homarus americanus
ACTTTGTATACTAGATCAGGGGACGTTGTTATACTAGATCAGGGGACTTTGTTATACTCGATCAGGATCAGGGGACTTTGTTATACTAGATCAGGGGACTTTGTTATACTACGTCAAGGGGACTTTTGTTATACTAGATCAGGGGACTTTGTTATACTAGATCAGGGACTTTGTTGCTTCGGGGACTTTGTTCTACTAGATCAGGGGACTTTGTTATACTAGATCAGGGACTTTATTCTTGTCAGGACTTTATACTAGATCAGGGACTTTGTTATACGTCAGGGACTGTTATACTAGATCAGTTTCTCGATCAGAGACTTTGTTACAAATCAGGGGACTTTGTTTATAAAATCAGGACTTTATTTATATCAGGGGACTTTGTTATACTAGATCAGGGGATGTTGTTATACTAGATCAGGGGACTTTGTTATACTAGATCAGGGGACTTTGTTATACTCGATTAAGGGACGTTGTTATGCTAGATTAGGGGACTTTGTTATACTCGATCAGGGGACTTTGTTATACTCGTTCATGGGTTTTTATTATACTAGATCAGGGGACTTTGTTATACTCGATTAGGGGACTTTGTTATATTAGATTAGGGGACTTTGTTATACTCGATCAGGGGACTTTGTTATACTAGATCAGGGGTTTTTATTATACTAGATCAGGGGACTTTGTTATACTCGTTCAGGGGTTTTTATTATACTAGATCAGGGGACTTTGTTATATTAGATTAGGGGACTTTGTTATACTCGATCAGGGGACTTTGTTATACTAGATCAGGGGTTTTTATTATACTAGATCAGGGGACTTTGTTATACTCGATTAGGGGACTTTGTTATACTCGATCAGGGGACTTTATTATACTAGATCAGGGGACTTTGTTATACTAGATCAGGGGACTTTGTTATACTAGATCAGGGGACTTTGTTATACTAGATCAGGGGACTTTGTTATACTAGATCAGGGGACTTTGTTATACTAGATCAGGGGACTTTGTTATACTAGATCAGGGGACTTTGTTATACTAGATCAGGGGACTTTGTTATACTAGATCAGGGGACTTTGTTATACTAGATCAGGGGACTTTGTTATACTAGATCAGGGGACTTTGTTATATTAGATTAGGGGACTGTGTTATACTCAATGAGGGGACTTTGTTATACTAGATCAGGGGACTTTGTTATGCTCAATCAGGGGACTTTGTTATACTAGATCAGGGGACTTTGTTATACTAGATCAGGGACTTGTTATACTAGATCAGGGGACTTTGTTATACTAGATCAGGGGACCTTTTTGTTATACCAGATCAGGGGACTTTTGTTATACTAGATCAGGGACTTTGTTATACCAGATCAGGACTTTGTTATACCAGATCAGGGGACTTTTGTTATACTCGATCAGGGGACTTTGTTATACGGATCGGGGGGACTTTGTTATACTATATCAGGGGACTTTGTTATACTCGATCAGGGGACTTTGTTATACTAGATCGGGGGACTTTGTTATACTAGATCAGGGGACTTTGTTATACTTGATCGGGGGACTTTGTTATACTAGATCAGGGGACTTTGTTATACTCGATCAGGGGACTTTGTTATACTCGATCGGGGGACTTTGTTATACTAGATCGGGGGACTTTGTTATACTAGATCAGGGGACTTTGTTATACTTGATCGGGGGACTATGTTATACTAGATCAGGGGACTTTGTTATACTCGATCAGGGGACTTTGTTATACTAGATTAGGGTACTTTGTTATACTCGATCAGGGGACTTTGTTATACTAGATCAGGGGACTTTGTTATACTAGATCAGGGGACTTTGTTATACTAGATCAGGGGACTTTGTGATACTAGATCAGGTGATGTTGTTATACTAGATCAGGGGACTTTGTTATTCTCGATCAGGGGACTTTGTTATACTAGATCAGAGGACTTTGTTATACTAGATCAGGGGACTTTGTTATACTAGATCAGGAGATGTTGTTATACTCGATCAGGGGACTTTGTTATACTAGATCAGGGGACTTTGTTATACTAGATCAGGGGATGTTGTTATACTAGATCAGGGGACTTTGTTATACTCGATCAGGGGACGTTGTTATACTAGATTAGGGGACTTTGTTATACTCGATCAGGGGACTTTGTTATACTCGTTCATGGGTTTTTATTATACTAGATCAGGGGACTTTGTTATACTCGATCAGGGGACTTTGTTATATTAGATTAGGGGACTTTGTTATACTCGATCAGGGGACTTTGTTATACTAGATCAGGGGTTTTTATTATACTAGATCAGGGGACTTTGTTATACTCGTTCAGGGGTTTTTATTATACTAGATCAGGGGACTTTGTTATATTAGATTAGGGGACTTTGTTATACTCGATCAGGGGACTTTGTTATACTAGATCAGGGGTTTTTATTATACTAGATCAGGGGACTTTGTTATACTCGATTAGGGGACTTTGTTATACTCGATCAGGGGACTTTATTATACTCGATCAGGGATCTTGTTTATACTCGATTAGGGACTTTGTTATATTAGATTAGGGACTTGTTATACCTGATCAGGGACTTTGTTATACTCGATCAGGGGACTTTGTTATACTCGTTCAGGGGTTTTTATTATACTAGATCAGGGGACTTTGTTATATTAGATTAGGGGACTTTGTTATACTCGATCAGGGGACTTTGTTATACTAGATCAGGGTTTTTTATTATACTAGATCAGGGGACTTTGTTATACTCGATTAGGGGACTTTGTTATACTCGATCAGGGGACTATATTATACTAGATCAGGGGACTTTGATATACTAGATCAGGGGACTTTGTTATACTAGATCAGGGGACTTTGTTATACTAGATCAGGGGACTTTGTTATACTAGATCAGGGGACTTTGTTATACTAGATCAGGGGACTTTGTTATACTAGATCAGGGGACTTTGTTATACTAGATCAGGGGACTTTGTTATACTAGATCAGGGGACTTTGTTATACTAGATCAGGGGACTTTGTTATACTCGATCAGGGGACTTTGTTATACTTGATCGGGGGACTTTGTTATACTATATCAGGGGACTTTGTTATACTCGATCAGGGGACTTTGTTATACTAGATCGGGGGACTTTGTTATACTAGATCAGGGGACTTTGTTATACTTGATCGGGGGACTTTGTTATACTAGATCAGGGGAATTTGTTATACTCGATCAGGGACTTTGTTGGTACCTTCGATCGGGGGACTTTGTTGTCATACCAGATCGGGGACTTTTGTTATACTCGATCAGGGGACTTTGTTATTCTAGATCAG
>NW_024746827.1:0-37074 GCF_018991925.1 Homarus americanus
AACCTCCCCGTAAGCGGTTGTGAGAAGTAGCAGTCACTGTCCATCAGAAACAAAATGTTACGGCTGATCAACATAATATAGATGGTCTTGTTCACAGATCTTTTACTCGCATCAATATTGAGAGGAACAGCAACAAGAGAGACCAGCATACACCCAGGTGTTTATACCAAGGAAGGAGGAGAAGAGAAGGGAGAGAGAAAAGGGAGAAGGCAGGGAGGGAAGGGGAGAGGGGGGAGGGCAACACCAGAACACCTCCTGCATGAATTAGATGCATTTAGATTCTTAAAAAAGTAACATGGAAGAAAGTCACAGAAAAAGTAACCCAACTTAACCTGACCTGACCTAACCTAACCTGACCTGTAACCTGACCTGGACCTGACCTGACCTGACCTGATCTGACCTGTGTTTAAGGGTAAGCTTGTACCGTAGTCGTGTTTATGAAGGTTCTAGACCCTAGGAAAGCGAGAGGTACAAATGGCTGTCTCTCAATCTAAAATTCATTTTTTGCGTTGATGACTTTAATTATGGAGACGAGGGTAATTTAATTATGTTTTAGGTCAGAAAATACAGAAAAAAAGTATTTTAATTGTGTACAGTGTGTGTGTGTGTGTGTGTGTGTGTGTGTGTGTGTCTCTAATTTTGAACCATTGAAAGAGAACGACACATCGGTTTGAAGCTAAAAAACTTAATAGTCAATGGCCACGACTCACTAACTCTAGACACATGTTCCGAATCCCTCATAGAAGCTTTTGAATCATTAAACACGATATGGCTCTCGACCTGAACCACTGAATGAAACACGTCACTGAAATACATCATGATTCTGAACACTGAAACACGACATGGTTCTGAAACACCAAAACAACAACCCATGTCATTGAAACACCGAAACACAAATATAGCTAACACTGAAATACAAATATAGCTTGAAACACTGAAACAAACAAACACACGTCACTGAACCATCAAAACTAATACGACACACCATTTTGACTCAAAAACACTCACACCAATACACCTTCAACTCAATACAATGCTAAACAACCTAACTAGTCCATTAAAGCAACGTCTCGATATGTTTTCACCCGATAACCTTAAAGTATAAACAATGAACAGTAGAAATGGAATATCTCAAAAAAATTCTATCACTTTATTACATCGCCACTCTGGGCAGAACAACGTATTAAGTTTTCCGCCGGCGTTAGTTTTGACTGTTGATGAGGAGGATAATGATTGCGTTGTTTCTGTCTGTACTGGCGAAGTCTTCTGTCCGTACCAACGATGTGGAGAATGGCCACCACCCCAGGACCAGGGAGATGGGAGAGGCAAAAAGAGAGAGGGGAGAGAGGGAGGAGGAAGAGGGAGAGGATTGACAGAGGGAGAGAGAGAGGAAAGAAGTGATGAATGGAGGAAACACGAGAGGGTGTGGAGGAAGAGGAAATAGACAACAAGATATGAAGAGGCGAGAGGGAAGAGAGAGGGGAGGGAGAAAAGAGAGGAGAAGAAGGGAGAAAAGGAGAGGGAGAAGTAGAGGAGAGGAGAGATTTGAGGAAGAGAGTGAGGTACTCCTCAACAGGTCCCAGGTCTCAGGTACTCTCAACAGGTCCCAGGTCTCAGGAGGTCCCAGGTCTCAGGTGGTCCTCAGGTCCCATGATATATACTGACACCTAAATAATTTTACGCTGGATAAACGCCCAATTTTTCTGCAAATTATCCATAAGATTAAAAAAGAAATGAAAAAAGAGATTGGTATGAGGAGTGAGGGATGAGGGGGGGAGAGGGGAGGAGGGATGAGAGGGGAGTAGGGGAGGAGGATGAGAAGAGATGAGAGGGGGAGTGGGGAGGAGAGATGAGAGGGGAGGAGGTATGAGATGGGAGGAGAGGGATTAGAGGGAAGGGTGTGGGATTGAGTGGAGGTGAAAGAAAGAGGATAGGAGAAAGGAGGAGAGAGAGAGAGAGAGAGAGAGAGAGAGAGAGAGAGAGAGAGAGAGAGAGAGAGAGAGAGAGAGAGAGGTCACTGCCTCATGAAACTCCTAAAAGAAAATTTATTTCCTGCTACAATAGAAACCTTGACAAAGTTAAGCTCTTAAAACTTTTTCTTTTTTAAACAGTCGCTGGACACATTATGACCTAAATTGATTTATTTTTTGTATTTAATAAAACAATATAACAAATAATCTGTTATATTATAGAGAATAACTTACAACTCTCTCTCTCACAACAACAAAACTAACATAATAACACTTAACTAATTATCACGAGTTATCCATAGTCATTAATTAAAATTTTATCTAATTTTAGAGACTTAATAAACCAACCTAACTCCATTAACTAAACACACTAAGGTTCTTAATTAACCCCCCTGTCATTAACCCGGTGCACTAACTACTGCTGTGTGTAAACTGCTCACCTAACCACCCTCATGCAGTCGTGTTAATTACCCGTTAATGACACGAGGGTCATTCAGAGTCGGGGGCAATGACGGTATTCAGTATTGCTATCATCAAACTCAAGGCTAGGGTCAAACAGGGTCATGTCAGGGTCAGTTGGTGGAGGCCAGCTAGTAGCAAGGTAGGTTAGGTACGTTAGGCTAGGTAGGTTCCCACCCCCACACCACCCTCCCCAGCCCCCACCCCCACACACCCTCCCTCACTCCACCCCCCACACACACCCTCCCTCACCACCACCCCCCACACACCCTCCCCACTTCCACCCCCACACACACACCCTCCCCAGCCCCACCCCCACACACCCTCCCCACCCCCACCCCACACACACACCATCCCCACCCCACCCCCACACACACACCCTCCCTCACCCCCCACCCCCACACACCCCCCACCCCCACCCCCACACACACCCTCCCTCACTCCCCACCCCACACACCCTCCCTCACCCCACCCCCCACACACCCTCCCCCACCCCCCCCCCCCCCCACCCCACACACCCTCCCCACCCCCACCCCACACACCCTCCCCCACTCCCCACCCCCACACACACCCTCCCCACCCCACCCACCCCCCACCCCCCCCACCCTCCCACACCCCCACCACCCACACACCCTCCACCCCCACCCCCACACACACACCTCCCCACCCCCACCCCCACACACCCCCTCCACCCCCCCCACACACCCTCCCTCACCCCACCCCCACACCCCTCCCCCACTCCCCACCCCCACCCTCCCTCACCCCCCACCCCACCCCCTCCCCAACCCCCACACACCTCCCTCACCCCCCACCCCCACCCACCCCACCCCCCACCCCCCACACACCCTCCCCACCCCACCCCACACACCCCCACCCCCCACCCCCACACCCCACCCTCCCCCACACCCCCCACCCCCCACCCCCCACACACCCTCCCCACCCCCCCACACCCTCCCCACACCCCCACCCCACACACCCTCCCCTCACCCCACCCCCCACACACACCCTCCCCTCCTTCCCACCCCCCACACACCCTCCCTCACTTCCCACCCCACACACACCCTCCCTCACTCCCCACCCCACACACACCCTCCCTCACTCCCACCCCCCACCCTCCCCACTCCCACCCCCACACCCTCCCCACTCCCACCCCCACACACCCTCCCTCCCCACCCCCCACACACCCTCCCCTCACCCCACCCCCCACACACACCTCCCTCACTTCCCCCCACACACCCTCCCTCCTTCCCACCCCCACACACACCCTCCTCACTTCCCCACCCCCACACCCTCCCCACTTCCCACCCCCACACAAACCCTCACTTCCCACCCCACACACCGTCCCTCTCCCCACCCCCCACACACACCGTCCTCACCCCACCCCCACCACGTCCCCCTCACCCCACCCCCCACACCCCGTCCCCCACCCCCACCCCACCCTCCCCACTTCCCACCCCACACACAAACTCCCTCACCCCCCCACACACCCTCCTCACCCCCCCACCCCACACACCTCCCTCCACCCCACCCCCCCACACACCCTCCCTCCACTTCCCACCCCCACCACCTCCCACTTCCCACCCCCCACACCGTCCTCACCCCCACCCCCCACACACACCGTCCCTCACCCCACCCCCCCACACCCCTCCCTCACTTCCCACCCCCACACACCTCCCTCACTTCCCACCCCCCCACACACACCGTCCTCACCTCCCACCCCCCACACACACTGTCCTCACCCCACTTCACACACACCCCACACACACACATGCAAAAAAAAGACAATAAAAAACAATAAAAATATAACACGTAAGGAAGAATAACTGTATCATTGGCTGGTATTCACTGCTAGAAAATAAACCAGTCAAGGTGTCGCCCTGGCCGTCTGTGGCAAGAGAGGGGCCGTTCATGTACCCAGACCACCGTGAGTATTTCCAAATAGAATTGTGACGCTTCAATGAATAAATAACTCGAGAGAGATTCAACACTAAAAGTTTAAAGAAATAGTCCACAATATTCTGAAGACGTTATGTGTTTGTTGACGACTTAAGTGAATAAATGGAACTGGTTTTTTAGGGGTGGTAGACTAACTATTAGATTAATCCATAATACTCTAAGATTCATTATCGACCAGAGAGATTCACCACAGACTTTGGTTATTGTGAAGATAAAAAAACAGTTTTTAATTAAGAGGACGAAGTAGGTTTTGTCTGGTGGCTGTGTGTGTGTGTGTGTGTGTGTGTGTGTGTGTGTGTGTGTGTGTGTGTGTGTGTGAGAGAGAGACAGTACCTAGAAGATAAATAACTTGTTCACTCTTATATCTATACATCCGGTACACTCAGCTACACACATGGTACACTCCCTGCTACACTTATACACCCTGGTACACACCCTGCTACATTTATATCTTGTAATGTTATCTTGTCATTCACCGCTGACGTATTTGTTAACTCAGACCATCACATAATTTCCTCCTTGACTCAACACAACACGAGGAGGTGGAGGTGAACTGTAGACACCCTCAAGGTAGTGGATATTATTTTGTGTTTTGTTTTAATTAAGTTAGGAAAATTACGAGACATTTTTATCAGTGGTTGAGAAAATATATCAAAGTAGCTCTCTCAATCTATTTCTTAATTATTATAAAGTCATTACCGGCCTCAGAAAGCCATTATTGAAACATCCTCTGGGAGTGATTATGTGAGTCTCTCTCTCTCTCTCTCTCTCTCTTTCTCTCTCTCTCTATCTCTATCTATCTCTCTCTCTCTCTCTCTCCCTCAATCCCTGGAACAAGAAAACACGAGAGAAGTTGACTAAGAGAGAGACATGATTGAAAGACTCGAGGATGATTCGACATGATGGAGAAGGAAATATTATTAAAATTATAGAAAGAATGATAATTAGACGAGACGGATGATTGAAGGATGATACAGACAAATAATATTAGATGGATGATTTAGGAATATGATTCAGAAAGTTATTTAGATTATTATAGAACAGATGATAAAACTAAAGGGCAACAGAGATGACAGAGTGAGAAGAGTAGAGGCGAGTGATTGACCCAGGCTGGAGATAGCTGGTCCACAGGAAGGAGTTTCTGTGGCGTAGGAGTCAGATGGAGTCGATGTTTCCTGGACATTTCTGTGGTTCTGACTCTGATTGTAGATGCATAGCTTTCATTTGGCGTTTGGTATAGGTGTGTGGGAGAGTGTGGGGCGGGTGTGTGGGGTGGGTGAATGTTGTGGAGGGTGTGGAAGGATGTGTGAGGGTTGTGGGGAGTGGGTAAGGATATGTCGGGGGTGGGTAAGGTGTGTGGGGTGTGTGTATGGGGGTTGTTGGGGATGTGTTCAGGATATAGGGATGTGTGTGTGTGGGGGGAGGTGTAGGGGTGTGAGAATGTGGGGGGGTGAGCCGGTGTGGCGTAAGAGGTATTTGTATATTTGTGAGAAAAAGAGGTGTGGCTCTATGTGGGCGATGACTGTGTGTGTGTGTGTGTGTGTGTGTGTGTGTGTGTGTGTGTGTGTGTGTGTGTGTGTGACCGCGTAAATGTGTGTATGTGTGTATTTATATCACCACAATCAAGGGTGACATCACAATCGACAGTGCCAACAATCGAGGGTGTCAACAGTGCCATGTATCCCTGGCATTCGTTCAATTATGACACACTGTACGGGAATGGAGAGTCATTAGAGAAATATTTGTATGGAATCCTGGCTGGCCACTGTGTTAAAGGATAGTGTTCATATATATGTTGTATATTGTACATAACTGGTGGTGTACTGTGTGTGTGTGTGTGTGTGTGTGTCCATACATACATACATACATACACACACACACACACACACACACACACACACACACACACACACACACACACACACACACACACCAGCCTACAAAATCTGGAACAGTTAGAACACGGAAGATGGACAGCGAGAGGGGAGGGGAGAGTTTATCATATATTCTCTCTCACTTTCTCTTACTTTCTCTCCCTCTCTCTTTGTCTGTCTCTGCTTCTTTCTTTTAATCTATTCTTCTCTCAAGTAGTTGTGTGTACATATAACTACACCGACGTGGTTGTGGGGACTGGTTCCTATGACCAGCCTCTCCTCTAGTATCGTCGTTAGTTAATCCAAATATAAGTCCTGATCCCCAGTGACCTGACCTGACCTCTCTTTACCATGGCCACCACTCCTCTGGTCACTGTGCTGTTGTTCCCGGTTGGTCCAGTAACTGTACAGCTCCTGGTGGTTGTAAGTGTTTGAGGCCGCGTGTTGAGGTCACCAGGAAGATTCATCAGGTATAATACTGACGGAGAGACTCAACAGAGAGGCTCTGGACTGTAAGACTCACTCACGGCTGTGTTAAGGAGGGAGGTCACCAAGACAACTTTAATTGTGAGGGAGACAGTCCCCTCACCAGAGTTGTTCAGTATCACAGTTGTTGTTGTAGCGGGTCTCTTGCCCCATTATGACGAGTTAACTTAAAGTTTTCACCCCCAGATGGTTCACCACACACAGCCTCGCAGTTCATACCTCAGCTTAGAGCCACAACACGTTCATAGTCACCAACAGTGTGGTCACCAGGAGGATGAGTCACTCACACCAACAGTATGGTCACCAGGAGGATGAGTCACTCACACACCAACAGTGTGGTCACCAGGAGGATGAGTCACTCACACACCAACAGTGTGGTCACCAGGAGGATGAGTCACTCACACAACAGTGTGGTCACCAGGAGGATGAGTCACTCACACAAACAGTGTGGTCACCAGGAGGATGAGTCACTCACACCAACAGTGTGGTCACCAGGAGGATGATTCACTCACACCAACAGTGTGGTCACTCAGGAGGATGAGTCACTCCACACCAACAGTGTGGCCTACCAGGAGGATGAGTCACCACATACCAACAGTGTGGTCACCAGAGGATGAGTCACCACACCAACAGTGTGGCTCACCAGGAGGATGAGCCACCACACCAACAGTGTGGTCAGCTCAGGAGGATGAGTCACTCTCACACATACCAACAGTGTGGTCAACAGGGGAGGATGGAGTCACTCACACCAACAGTGTGGTCACCAGGAGGATGAGCCACTCACACCAACAGTGTGGTCACCAGGAGGATGAGCCACCACACCAACAGTGTGGTCACCAGGAGGATGAGTCACTCACACCAACAGTGTGGTCACCAGGAGGATGAGTCACTCACACACCAACAGTGTGGTCACCAGGAGGATGAGTCACTCACACCAACAGTGTGGTCACCAGGAGGATGATTCACTCACACCAACAGTGTGGTCACCAGGAGGATGAGTCACTCACACACCAACAGTGTGGTCGCGGACAGGATGTGGTAAATCTTTACATCCGGGTCCCTTGGCGACGCTCCTCTCCTGCCATCAGCTGCCTCAACTGTGACGTGTGGCAGACAGTGAACTGTGACGTGTGGCAGACAGTGAACTGTGACGTGTGGCAGACAGAGCTCGTCTAAGTCGTCACTCTCCAGCTGCTGGTCTTGGGGACACTCGCCACCATCGACAGCTGCTGCCTCAGTAGTATCGACCTCAGTTGCTTTGTCAGTCAGTCAATGCCTTCTGGAGGTTCATTTATCGGCCGCTTCAGTTGGTCTGTTATATCAGGGTTGGCTTCTGGCCGCCACCCTCGTCTGACAATTGATTTTCCGCCTTTATCTCAGCAGTTACACCGGCACAATTACTCTCTCCCGCCAGACTCAGAAACTCCAGCGAACTTCTAGTATTAGGGTCTGCCACTGTCCTGCGGCACAGGTCCTCAGCCGCCAATATTCGAGGGGTTATTCCTCTCCAACTCGGCGGCACAGCACCAGGCCAGGACCAAGCTGTGTGCTGGCCGCTACGCCCTGAAGGATTATCGCTCAACATCCGCTTAAAGTACTCACGTCTGTCACAGTGGCCATCACAGCTCACGTCATCACCACACTGTGAGAACCTTAAAGTGACTCCAAGGTGACACAGAGGGAGTGGATGAACCTCTCTGTCGGGTTTAGCTTAATTATCAGGACAAATTACATCCACCGTGTGGGCAGATGAATCTCCCAGCGGGCGGTGACTCACGTGTGACTCACTTAAGTTTGTGGTTGTTCCCACACCCACAACACAGGGGTAGTGCCTAGCGGGTAGTGTCAAGTGTGGTCAGAGAAGATTCATTCCTGGCTATTCCCTCACTAGTACGACCCGCGCTGGTCTGGTCGTTGTCCCGTGTTGGTCTAGTCGTTGTCCCGCGCTGGTCTGGTCGTTGTCCCGCGCTGGTCTGATCGTTGTCCCGCGCTGGTCTGATCGTTGTCCGGCGCTGGTCTGATCGTTGTCCCGCGCTGGTCTGATCGTTGTCCCGCGCTGGTCTGGTCGTTGTCCCGCGCTGGTCTGGTCGTTGTCCCGCGCTGGTCTGATCGTTGTTACGGGCAATGTTGACGGCCATATATAAATAAAATAGCCGTATTTTCCCATACATAAAAGTGACTTAAAAATTCAATTACTGTTAAGGCAAGACTAAGAGTTTTCCAGAAAATAGATCAGACGACGACATCTTGAATAACAACATCAGAGCTTCAGGCCATCGTCACCAGAGGGCCAAAAACAATGACAAAGATTCTTATTCTATGTGAGTTAGGGATGATGATGATGATGATGATGATGATGATGATGATGATGATGATGATGATTATGATGATGATGATGATGATTCGTCATATGTTTAGTAATCATTCGTACACAGGTGAGACAGTTGGGAAATATGTCAGTAACAATCAGAAGACATCAAATATGACCATAAAACAAGCAAAAAACACAATAAAACACGAAAAAACACGAAAAAAACACGAAAAATATTTTAAAAAACACGAAAAAACGAAGAAAATACCACAACTATTATATTAAAAAAAACACCGTGAAAACAAAAGAAAAATTCCATAAAACCACCACGAAAAAAAAAAATCACAAAACTTAAAAAAACAAAAATACAACAAACAAACAACAAACGCAATACAAAACTTAAAAAAAAACACCAACCTAACAAAAACAAACAGATAAAACAACAACAAAACCCTACTAAAACACACACACACAAAAACAACAAAACCTCCATGAAATTAAAACACACAAAACCAGCCCCAAACAGGAATGGAAGAGAGAGGTTTTAATAAACACCTGGGCCCCGCGGTGAACACTTGTTAAAACCTTTCCATAGAGGAAATGACTGCTTGATGTAATCATGTTTAATGAAGTAGCGTGAAGAGTGGTAATAACTCTTATATGTCACCCCCCCTCTCTCTCTCTCTCCATCTTTATCAAAATATTGATGTTTTCTTGTTGTTTATCTGTAAGTGTGTGTGTGTGTGTGTGTGTGTGTGTGTGTGTGTGTTTGTGTGTGTGTGTGTGTGTGTGTGTATGTGTGTGTGTCATAGATGTGTGTCTGTGTACGGCCATAGTAGTGTGTGTAAGTCTGTGTACGTACAGTAGTAAAAATGCATGTGTTATAGTGATGTGTGTCTGTGTAATGTGTCATATAGTAAAAAGTGTCACAGTGATATGGAAGTTTGTGTACGTGTCATAGTAGTGTGTAAGTCTGTGTACATGTCATAGTAGTGTGTGTGTGTTCGTGTAAGTGTCATAGTGATATGTGGAAGTCTGTGTACGTGCTGTTAGTAGTGTGTGTAAGTCTGTGTAAGTGTCATAGTGATATGTGGAAGTCTGTGTACGTGTCATAGTAGTGTGTGTAAGTCTGTGTACGTGTATAGTGATATGTGGAAGTCTGTGTACGTGTCATAGTAGTGTGTGTAAGTCTGTGTACGTGTCATAGTAGTGTGTGTAAGTCTGTGTACGTGTCTGTATGAGTGTGGTTGTCGGTCCTTCTCACACAGCCAGCCTCTCAAGGACCCCTATCCTAAATTGCCTTAGTTTGTGGTGACCAAAGGAAGCTTTTACCAATTGTCCTCACTTGTTTTGAAGGAGTTAGTGACTAAATCCTTCCATCTCTCTCTTATTTGCTTTCATATTAAATTTTGTGCTTTTTTTTGTTACTCCATTTTAAATTTTATATAATATTTTTTCTCAAACTCTTTCTTATTTTTATTCTCTTATTCTCTCAAGTCTCAAATTCTTATTCTCTCTGCCTCTGGTTCGTTCCTTGTCTCCCCTTACTCTCTCTCAGTTTTCTCTTGCTATATTTTTTCTCTCTTTCTCTCTCCCTCTCTCTCTCTCTCTCTCTCAGATTAAATTTGACAAGGGTGGGAGTGTCAGGTAAATTAAGTTAGGTCTTTTTTTTAAGTGTCGAGTAAACGTGTGTGTGTGTGTGTGTGTGTGTGTGTGTGTGTGTGTGTGTGTGTGTGTGTGTGTGTGTGTGTGTGTGTGTGTGTGTGCTTCTATTTTGTGTATATATGTGCCTAAATAAACAACCATACCAAACAAGCCCCAGTTCCAATAGACCCCAGTCCTAATGCACCAATCACTATCCATCTACACTCACCACTGACCAATCACTAACCACCTCCTGCACTCACCGCCAACCAATCACAATAGAGCTAGGGGCAGGACCACCTATAGTCAACAAACCTCCTACGGCTGGCAGTGTGAGGGAAAAGTTTTAGTTAGATAAGTTTTCCCTGTGTCGCTGGCAGTGAGGAGCGGGCGATCTGTCTTCAAGTGAGAGAGGGGGAGGAGGAAGAGAGAGAGAGAGAGAGAGAGAGAGAGAGAGAGAGAGAGAGAGAGAGAGAGAGAGAGGAGAGAGAGAGAGAGAGAGAAGGAGGTGGAGAATACAGGAAAACAATCGATAAGTGAGAGACAACTTACAAAAACAATAACTAATATAAACACACACAAACAATATCTAACATAAACAAAGAAAACAACAGACAAAAAACAAACAAAATCCATATAACAAAAAAAAAAACCCACAAAATAATAAATAAAACATACAAAAATAATAATGATCATCATCAACAATATTTTCAGACATTTTTCCACACTTAGGAAGGTTGGTCTCTGTTACCTGGTGGCAGCTCTCAGTGTTGTATGGCCCGGTACACGTCTCCCCGCGTCATGCTTGGCTCTCCTCCCCACCACAGTTAGGCTTTTATGCTCCTCTTGACCCAATTGGTTTCATCCATTCTCTCCACATACCCTAACCATCTCAGTTTACCTCGACTCAGGACTTTGACAATACTCTCAATACTCTTCACTATTCTAATGTCAGCTCGTTCAATTTTACTTAAGTTATTCTCTTTACCAGTCCGTGTTTAACTGCCGTACAGTATAACATCACCTACCTACCACCAGCTGCTTACTTTCTCCTTTCACTGGGAGGGAAGTTCCTCTTGTGGTCAATACAGGCAGTAAATCACTAAACTTCCTGCAGCAACTTCTGACTCTTACAACGGAGCAAGATTAAACACCACCCCCCCCCACCCCCACCAGCACTGATCATGTCACCCAGGTAATAGAACTCATCCACAGTGTACCTTCCTCACTCGTTACACCTTATTGAATTACACCCATCATCTAACTCCCACCAGTCGCCAAAGAAAAAGTGAACAGTATATAGCAGGTTTTTCAATACACAAGAAATAACTGTTCTCATATAACACAATACAGGTGTTCCAATATACAAGACACACCTGTCCCCCTACACCACGACATAGGTTTAAACTCTCTCTGTTCTTTATGGGGAATTGTATCGTTTATATAATTCCTTTAAGGTATTATACTCGATGGCCGCCAGCTGTGTGTGTTCACGGTGTGAGTTTTGTTTACATTGTCTGTCTGTCTGTCTGTCTGTCTGTCTGTCTACTTGTAGTTCTCTTTGCTTCTTTTTATCTTTTTGTCTACCTTTGTTCCTCTCTCTCTCTCTCTCTCTCTCTCTCTCTCTCTCTCAGGTGCATCAGTGTGTGAAAACCAGCAGTAGAGCCATTTGGTCCATAATGGCAACATGTCTGAGAGATGAGTGGAGAAGAAGAGGAGACTAAAAAGAGTAGAAGGAGAGAAGTGAATGATAAGATAAATGAGAGAAATGAAAGAAAAATTGAAGAAGAGATGAGATAAATGAGAGAGAAGGAGGATTACTATAAAAGAGATAAAGCATACGAAAGGGAATTGAGAGAACATGGAGGAAAATAACAAAGAATATCAGAAACGAAAGAGAAGGAAGGAAGAGAGAGAGAGAGAGAGAGAGAGAGAGAGAGAGAGAGAGAGAGAGAGAGAGAGAGAGAGAGAGAGAGAGAGAGAGAGAGATAATACAAGAAGATAATACAAAAAAATACAAAAAATTGCAAAAAATACAAAAAAATAAAAAATGAGAATACATAAAAAGTACAAAAATACGAAAAAAATAAATAGTAAAAAAAAGAAAAAAAGTAGAAATTCAAAATAATACAGACATGAAAAATACAAAATAACTAAATAGCAAAAATATACCCCAGAAATACATAAATAATACAAAAATACAATATAATACAGCAAATAATACATGAAAGGGACAATAGTAAATTACAAAATACAATACAAATATGAACACGAAATATCACAGTAAAATAAAAATACAAAAATTAGAAAAAATACAGAGAAGAATACAAAACCCCCCAAAAATATGAATAAAAATAAGTATTGTATGTTTTTTTGTTTGTCTCCGGAGTGTAACACTGATTTAAATACTACAAAGTTTATTTCTGTCTTACGATACAGCTTGTGTTATAGATGTGTTATGTTATGTTATGTTATGTTATGTTATGTTCCATCCTCTCTGTTCCATCCTCTCTGTTCCATCCTCCCTGTTCCATCTCTCTGTTCCATCCTCAATGTTCCATCCTCAATGTTCCATCCTCTCTGTTCCATCCTCTCTGTCCCATCCTCTCTGTTCCATCCCCTCTGTTCCATCCTCCCTGTTCCATCCTCAATGTTCCATCTCTCTGTTCCATCCTCCCTGTTCCATCCTCAATGTTCCATCCTCAATGTTCCATCCTCCCTGTCCCATCCTCAATGTTCCATCCTCCCTGTTTCATCCTCAATGTTCCAATCCCCTCAATGTTCCATCCTCCCTGTCCCATCCTCAATATTTCCATCCTCCCTGTATTTCCATCCTCCCTGTTCCCATCTCTGTTCCATCTCTCTGTTCCATCCTCCTTGTTCCATCCTCCCCTGTTTCCATCCCCTCTCTGTTCCATCCTCAATGTTCCATCCTCAATGTTCCCATCCTCTCTGTTCCACTCTCTGTTCCATCCTCCTGTTCTATCCTCCCCTGTTCCATCTCTCTGTTCCCACCTCCCTGTTTCATCCTCCCTGTTCCCTCCCCTGTTCCATCCTCCTGTTCCGCATCACTCCCTGTTCCATCTCTATTCCATCCTCCCTGTTCCATCCTCCCTGTTCCATCCTCAATGTTCCATCCTCCCTGTTTGCATCCTCCTGTTCCATCCTCCTATTTCCATCCTCCTGTTCCATCCTCCTTGCTCCATCCTTCTTACATTCCCATCCTCCTGTTCCACCCTCCTTATTTCCACCCTCTTGTCCAGCATCCTTTCCCTATTCCATCCTCCTGTTTCCACCCTCCCCCCTTGTTCCATCCTCCTATTTCCATCCTCCTTGTTCATCTCCTATTTCCACCCTCCTTGTTCCATCCTCCCTGTTCCATCCTCCTTCCATCCTCCCTGTTCCCATCCCCTCCCTGTTTCATCTCCTGTTCCATCCTCCTGTTCCATCCTCCTTGTTCCATCCTCCTGTTCCACCCTCCACCTTGTTCCATCCTCCTGTTCCATCTTCCCTGTTCCATCCTCAATGTTCCATCCTCCTGTCCATCCTCAATATTCCATCCTCCCTGTTCCATCCTCCCCTGTTCCATCCTCCCTGTTCCATCCTCCCTGTTCCACCCTCCTTGTTCCATCCTCCCTGTTCCATCCTCCCTGTTCCATCCTCCCTGTTCCATCCTCCCTGTTCCATCCTCCCTGTTCCATCCTCCCTGTTCCATCCCAGACGTAATGGACGACACTTCTCCTCCTGTTCCATTTTGGTCGTTATGGTCGGCATTTGTCTCTTTCGCTTTTTTACTGTTCCTTAATGTCTCTCTCGCTCACTTTCTCTCTCTTTTCTATCTCTCACTCTCTCTGTCTCTCTCTATTTCTTCCTTTCCCTTTCTTTCATTCTGTTCTGTTATTGTCTGTCTGTCTGTCTGTCTGTCTCTTTCTCTGTTGACATGTAAACTGTTGTTCTGTTGACATGTAAACTGTTGTTCTGTTGATATAATTGATGGTGCAGTAATCGTCTCTCCCTCCCTCCTCCTTCCCTCCTCCTTCCCTCCATCCACTCTCCTTCCCTCCTCCTTCCCTCCCTCCCTCCCTCCCTCCCCTTCACCTCCTCCATCCACTCTCCTTCCTCTCCTTCCTCCCTCCCCTCCCTCCCCTCCCCTCCCTCCTCCCTTCCCTCCTCCCCTCCTTATCATTCCTCCCCTTCCCTTCCCGTCCGTCCAACCTATTCTTTCCCCACTAACTCTCCCTCCTTCCTTCCTTTCTTCCTTCCTCCCTCCTCCCCTCCTTCCTTCCCTATTTCTTTTTCTGTTCTACGTTTTTTCTCTTCTTTCTTTCTGTCTGTCTCACTTTCTCTTTCTCTCTGTTTGTCTGTGTCTCTCTTCCGACCTGCACCCCCTCCCTCCCCTCTCTCTCTCTCTCTCTCTCTCCTTATTCTCTACGTTAATTGACAAAGACGCGGGGCAGGGCACAGCCACATTTTTCTGTTACAGCTCCACCATAATCCCCGTGTGGTGGGGTAGGTGTATTGAGGCGACAAACAGTATACCGCAGGAGAGCTTTTCCCGCCCTCCCTCTCTCTCTCCCCTTCCTTTCCTTCTCCCTCCCCTTCTTTCCTTTCCTTCTCTCTCTCTCTCTCTCTCTCCCCTCCTCTCTCTTCCTCCTTTCCTTTTTCTTCCTTCCTTCCTCCCTCCCTCCTCCCTCCTTCCTTCTCCCCCTCTTTCCTTCCTCCTTTCTCCCTCCCTCCTCTCCTCTCTCTTTCCTTCCCTCCCTTCTCCCTCCCTCCCCTCGCCCTCCTCCCCTCCTCTCTACACCACCACCACCATCCTATCACCTCCTACATTTTCTTTTACCTTCCTCTGGGGATGACAGAAAGGACTTTGGGATCCTCAAGAGTCACGTTAATCCCCTCACCCCCAACCTGAGTCTGGACTATCTAGGACGCCACGAAACTACACCAGTAGGACACTAATACACTCCTTCGGTATTATTTTCCCACGCTAGGAGTGAGAGGAAGTGTCCTACGTTAAGCCTCTCCGCCTGTCCTATCTGGTACACCAAGCATTGCACCAGTAGGATTCAAAGACACTCCTACGGTATTATTTTTCACTCTAGGGATAAGAGGAAGGACTTTAGGATCTATAAAGACTCCTACATTAATCTTTTTCCGTCTGGTTCTGGCTTATATACACGTCAAGGCAACACACCTACACACACACACACACCTCCGGTAATCTCCTTTCATCCTGGGAATAAGACGATACACGAAGGTTCCTCAGTATCATGCCATATTTTTTTTTTCCCCAGGCAGGACTTTCTCACCGTTTACCCCGACCAACCCACGTAGGACGCCAGAAGGGTCCTCAGAGTCCTATAACTCCCTCCCTCTCCATTTACACTTCCTTCCACACCTACACCTCCCTCAGTCAACACCTACACATACAATACTACACCACCTCCAACACACACTACACCCCCTCCAACACACACTACACCCCCTCCAACACACTACACCCCCTCAACACACCCCCCTCAACACACCCCTCCAACACACACTACACCTCAACAACACACACTACACCTCTCCCAACACACTACACCCCTCCAACACACTACACCCCTCCAACACACTACACCCCCTCCAACACACTACACCCCCTCCTTTTCACCTCTCAGCACACACTACCACTCCACAACACACACTACACCCTCAACACACACACACCCCTCCAACACACACTACACCACTCCAACACACACACCACACCCCTCCCAACACTACACCCCTCAACACACACTACACCCTCAACACACACCTACACCCTCAACACACACTACACCCCCTCCAACACACACTACACCCCCTCAACACACACTACACACCTCAACACACACTACACCCTCCAACACACACTACCACCTCTCCAACACACGCTACACCCTCCTTTACTACACCCCACCAACACCTACCCTCCAACACACTACACCACCTCCTTACACACTACACCTCTCCAATGCCCACACACACACCCTCCAACACACACTACACCTCTCCAACACACCTCACCCTCCAACACACACTACACCCCTCCAACACACACTACACCCCTCCCAACACACCCCTCCCACCACACACTACACCTCAACACACACACACCCCTCCCAGCACACACCCCTCCAACACACACTACACCCTTCAACACACACACTGCCCCCTCCAACACACACTACACCCCTCCAACACACACTACACCCCTCCAACACACACTACACCCCCTCCAACACACACTACACCCCCACACCTCGGCTGGCAGTATTCCTTGGCACTTCATAACTAAGGAGACATAACTCCCGGCCTGGCTGCCATACCTAGAAGACGCCGGCGACACCCTAAGCCATATGTCTTAACCCGTACTCCAGCCTGTAGTCAAGGTGGTGGTGTAAAGTGGTGGTGTGTAGTGGTGGTGATGTGTAGTGGTGGTGTGTAGTGGTGTGTAGTGGTGATGGTAGTGGTGCTTAGTGGTGGTGAAGTCTCTTTGTGCCAAATGTCAGTGTAAGCTGATGACGTCACACACACACACACACACACACACACACACACACACACACACACACACATACACACACAAATGGCACGCTATAATCAGTGCCAGGAAGAGTGAATGACAACGCCAGGTCCTCCTCTCCATTATATAGTACCAATCACGTGTACTCTGCGCCTGACGATGCTTCGCCAGACTTCAGTTTAAGGAGGTCTAACTTGTTTTTCGTTTCAGATTAGGTTAGGTTAGGTTAGGTTAGGTTAGGTTAGGTTAGGTTAGGTTAGGTTAGGTTAGGTTAGGTTAGGTTAGGTTAAAAATATGAGAACAAACATAAAAAAAGAAAAAAAAATTCTGGTATTTTAGATAATATAAAAAACAGACAAACAGAAGTGACCTACGTTTGTTTATTTGTTTGTATGTGCTTTTGTTTGTTTGCTTGTTCGTTTGTGGTAAAACACGTATTAAACAGGTGTTATTCAGGTATCGTCGTCACTCTTGTTATCGGGGTGACATTATATGATCGGTTTCAGCTAAGATATCGGGGAATTAATTACTCAAAAAAGTTAACAAATCGGTTTTTGAAATAATAGGTAAACAAATCGGGATAATCGATTTTCCTTCATATAATCGTTAAATAAATACTACAGGGATTAAGATTATTAAATAAATAATAAATACTAGAACTCGGTTGGAGGAGTCGGGAGGAGAAGTCGGGGGGAGAAGTCGGGGGGAGAAGTCGGGGGGAGAGAGGAGTCGGGGGTAATTGGATTCACTTAAACAAACGTATAAGCCTTATAAAATGAGGAATCCAACTCCAAAATGAATATCGAAATCCACTCAAATTTTATCAACACTCAACAGAGGCAAATTAGGTGGGGTTACTCTAAGCTGTACAGGAGGCGTTTGGTCACTCACACACTCACTCACTCACTCACTCACTCACACACCCACTCACTCACTCACTCACTCACACACTCACTCACACACTCACTCACTCACACACTCACTCATACACTCCACACACTCCTCACTCACTCCTCCTCCACACACTCCACTCCACACACTCCTCCCTCCACTCACACTCATTCACACACTCATTCACACTCACTCACACACTCACTCATACACTCACTCACTCACACACACACTTACTCACTCACTCACACACTCACACACTCACTCACTCACACACACACTCACTCACTCACTCACTGGAGGGCATTTTCTACCTAGATGCTCCTTTGTTTTGGCCGCCACGCTTAGGAGAAAAATATATTGCACTGTAGCGACACATTAACACTTAAAGAAAGAAAGAGAGAGAGAAAGAAAGAAAGAAAGAAAGAAAGGTAAGGGAACGAGCGATGAAAGATAGACAGAAGGATAGAAGAAAAATTGGTGAAAGGCAGACATAGAGAGAGAGAGAGAAAGACATATAGCAGTGGTGAAAGAGAGAAAGTGAGCGAGAGAGACCAACACACACGTACCACTAGTGAAAGGTCTGGGCCATTACTTTATTAAGAGCTCATAAAGGTAACCTGTAATTATTTCTCCCTCACCTGAGACTTGACTTCGTGTGCTGGTAACTTGTGGGGAAGAGACGGTCATTATCTCCGGTCAATTAATCGTTGGGTTAGGTTAGATTACCGGGAAGTTAGGTTAGCTGTGTGTGTGTATGTGTGTGTGTATGTGTTTGTGTGTGTGTGTCAAAATGGAGTAAATAACTGCCATAACTGTGACACATTAAGTACACACACACACACACACACAAGAGGTCTGGACTCAAGTAACGTCATTTTCCAGATTAGAGGCGTGTGGCCCTCACAGTAAACACCTCCACCTACCTACCTTCCCCTCCTCCTTTCCCTCCTTCCCATACCTAATTCTCCCCCTCTCCCCCCCCTTCCTTCCCATCCACCTTTCCCCCCTTCCCCTCCTACCCTCTTCAGTTCCCTCCCCTCTAATCTTCCCCATCATCACCCTCATTTACACTCCCTTCCATTCCTCTCCCCCTGCTGCTCACCCCCTACTCTCCTCCACCTCTCTACTCCCACCTCTCTCTCCCCACCTCCCTCTTCACCCCACGTCATTCCTTCCCCCTTCTGCTCCCACCACACCTTTTACTCCTCACCATCTCTACTCCCCGACACCCCCCATCTACTCACTCCCCTCTTGCTCCCCACCACCACCAGGTTACCGCCCCCAGGGGTTGTGGACCTGCAAACGCTGTCCTAAAATTTTCGTGGAATCAGTAGAGTCCTGTGTCGGCCCAGCCAGGGATGGGGGTAGGGGAGTGAGGGAGGGAGGGAGGGAGGGAGTGAGGGAGGGAGTGAGTGAGGGAGGGAGGGAGGGAGGACTACGTTATTGAGATCTCTTTTAGCTTCCTTATATATATCTATCTCTCAATTATCTCTCTATCTCTCAATAACACCTTAAGGTTTCTCTTCTCTTCCATAATTCTTTCTCTATCTTTATACATTTCTAATTCTCTCTCTCTCTCTTTCTCTCTTCCTTTTTCTCTCTTTCTCTTCGTCTGGTTTACTTCAATATATTTTCTCTTCTTTTTCTCATTCTGACTTTCTCTCTGTCTTTACCTCTTTCTCCTTTTCTCTTTCGTGTTTACTTTCACTCAGTTCTTTTATTCTCTCTATCTCTCTCTTTCTCTTATTACTTCTCTTTCTCTCTTTTATTATCACCGGAATTAATAGCGGAATGAAATATAAGCTTAAGAAATATTAAGAGAGACAGATTCAAGCTGGCAATAGTGTTCAGATTAGTAAGCAGAGATGGGTAAGCTGATTTCTATGCTAATGATCAAATTACTGCTGGATTGAAATTGCTTGTTTGTTGTCATGATGAAAGTGTGATTGTGTTGTTATTGTTGTTGTTGCTTATATGATTGTTATTGTAATTGTGTTGTTAGTGTTGTTATTGTTGTTGTTATTGTAATGTTGTTTTTGAGTTTTGTTGTTGTTAGTGTTGTTATTATTGTTGTTGTTATTGTTGTTATTTTTGTTGTTGTTGTTTTTGTTGTTAATGTTATTTATTATTATTATTATTATTATTATTATTATTATTATTATTATTATTATTATTATCGTTAATATTATTATCATTATTATTAACCTATCCTTCTTATCTTAATATACTCACTACTGTTGTTTAAGTCAACGTTATCACCATCTTCCCTGTACCGTATATATGTATAGGAGTTCACTTTCATCTTGGTGGATTAATTTACAAATCTTTGTAAATTAGAGTAAAAAACTGTAAATTAGAGTAAACAACTGTAAATTAGAGTAAAAAACTGTAAATTAGAGTAAAAACTGTAAATTCGAGTAAAACACTGTAAATTACAGTAAAAACTGTAAATTATAGTAAAAAACTGTAAATCAGAGTAAAGGCTTTAAACATCATAGTAAAAGTTTTGCAAATTGTTTTAAAAAAAATTGTAAATTCCAATATTTTTTTTGGTAAATTAGAGTAAAATCTTTGTAATTTATAACCCCCAAAATAATTCATACAGAATATAATCATTTTTACCCAGAGTATAATAATTTGTACTCCAGAGTACAATGACTTATACCTCAGAGTACAAGGTATCTCCGAGTACAAATTATCCCCACAGAATACAAGATGTCATCTGCTTCAGAGTACAATAACATGATCTAGAGTATGATCATTTATCCACCGGAGTACAATACCATCTGTTAGAGTACGATAATCCATTAGAGAACGATGATTTATTTCCGAGTACAATGATAACGTGCTTGAGTACGATAATACCAGATACAGTACAATTAATATCCACTAGAGTACGATGGCATTCCAGTGAGTACAATAACACCAGCTTGAGTATGGTAATTCCCCCTTGCATATGGTATTAATGGCCAACGTGTTTAAAGAGAGCTTAAAGTTAGATACAATTTAAAGATACACTTGAGAAAGACTTATGTTTGAGATTAACGCAGAATTTAGACTGAGACGCGCTGAGAGAGAGATAAATAAATAGAAAAAGAAAGATAAGGAGAATTAAAAAGAGAGAGAAATTGAAAGAGAGAGAAAGAGAAAGCGAGAGAAATAGAGAAAGTGAGACAGAATATATAACTCGTACGAGACATTAGGAGAAAAGAGAAAGAGTGAGAGAAAAGGATTTTAGTGGAGGAAGGGCATTTAGCGACGGCAGATAGATAGGAGCAGAGAGAAAGAGAGAGAGAGAGAGAGAGATAATGGGAGAGAGAGAAAGAGAGAGAGATACTTGGAAATTTGCCAACCTTCCATATCAGCGACTTATGGAATGGTTGTCAAAAATTTACGAAAACTCAACTCACTTTCTCTCTCTTTCTTACTTTCTCTCTCTCTCTTACATAAATCTTTGACAACAATTAAATGATAACCTGAACTGAAGAGAGAGACAAGGAGAGCGAAAGAGAAAGAGATAGAAAGAGAGAGAGATATATAGAGAGAGAGACAACAGTATATTTTTAGACCGAACGAATAACGAAACGTAAACACACACACACATATACAACAACACACTCCTCCCTCAACAACACACTCCTCCCTCCCCACTGCGTCATTATGCTATCCACTCATTGACGCACACCGCTGTTTCCTCCATAGTCCTTCACAACCTTCCTCCATCTCTCTTCCTCCTGTCATCCATCTCTATCTTGTATATTCTTTTTTTTATAATTCTTTGTTTTCTTTGTCTTCCATTATGTCCATTCCACTTGGTTCTACATTCTATCTGATACTGTACCCCTCTCTCTCTCTCTCTCTCTCTCTCTCTCTCTCTCTCTCTCTCTCTCTCTCTCTGTTTACACACATAGAGAGAGACAGGTACACAGGTCAATAAAACAAGGGACCAGGTAAGAGAAACAATTAATCTAGCGACACAAAAAAAAACGAGAACAAGACGAGGAGCCGAGGGGCGTGATAAACATAGGAGGAGGTAAAGGCTGAATAACGAGATGAGGAAAAAGAGAGGATAAAGGGAAGGAATTAAAGTAGATATATATGTGTGTGTGTGTGTGTGTGTGTGTGTGTGTGTGTGTGTATTGTTTTATTTTCTTGGTTATATTCTTGTTTGTCTTTCGTTGTGTTTCTCTTTCTTTCATTCGCTGTCTTTCTTTCTCTCTCTATCACTTTTTCTCTCTTTCTTTCTCTTTGTCTTGGGTCCTTCTATGACTATTTTCGTTCCTTATAATTTCTTTCCTTTGAGGTTTCTGTACCCCTTGTCTCTACCTCGAGGAGAGAGAGAGAGAGAGAGCTACTGTACTCGACGTAGTCATGAAGTGAGACCAAGTTGGCGATAGTGTTATTGTTTGTACCTGTTACCAACACTGACAACATTACTGACACCACTGTTACCAACACTGACAACATTACTGACACCACTGTTACCAACACTGACAACATTACTGACACCACTGTTACCAACACTGACAACATTACTGACACCACTGTTACCAACACTGACAACATTACTGACAACTGTTACCAACACTGACAATATCGACACCACTGTTACCACACACTGACATTACTGACACCACTGTTGCCAACACTGACAACATTACTGACACCACTGTTACCAACACTGACAACATTACTGACACCACCAGCACAACACTGACAACATTACCGACACCACTGTTACCAACACTGACAATACGACACATTGTACCACGAACATTACTGACACCACTGTTACCAACACTGACAACACTTCAACACTGAAACACCACCACCCTCTTATCGGCAACACACCACCACCACCACCAACACCAACACTTCACACCACCTGCAACCAACCACCACCACACCACCACCACCACACCACACTCTACCACACCATCCACCCCCAGCACCACCACCACCACCACCTCACCACCACCACCACCCCCACCACCAACACTCAACACCACACACCACCACCTGCACCACCACCACCACCACCACCACCACACCACCACCACCACCACACCACCACCACCACCACCACCACCACCACCACCACCACCATCCACCATTACCACCACACCACCACTACCACCACCACCACCACCACCACCACCACCACCACCACCACTACCACCAGCCCCAAACACCACACCACCACCACCACCACCACACCACCACCACCACCCCACCCCACCACCACCACCACACCACCACCACACCACACCACACCCACACACCACCACCACCACCACCACCCACCACCACCACCACACACCACCACCACCACACCACCACCACCACCATCACCACCACCACCACCAACACCACCACCACCACACCCACCACCACCACCACCACCACCACCACCACCACCACACCACCACCACCACACCACCACCACTACCACCATCACCACCACCACTCCACCTCCCAGCACCACCTCCACCACCACCACCACCACCGCCACCACCACCACCACACCACACCACCACCACCCCACCCACCACCACCACCACACCACCACCACCACCGCCACCACCACCACCACCACCACCATCCACAACCCCAACCACCACCACCACCACCACCACCACCACCACCACCACCACAACCACCCCACCACCATCCACAACCACCACCACCACCACACCACCACCACCACCACCATCCACACCCACCACCACCCCACCCCACCACCCCACCACCCACACCACCACCATCCACACCCAGCACCACCACCACCACCACCACCACCACCACCACCACACCACCACCACCAACCACCACCACCACCACCACCACCCACACCACCACCACCCACCCCAGCACCACCACCACACACCACCACCACCACCACCACCACCCACACCCCAGCACCACCACACCACCACACCACCACCACCACCCCACCACCACCACCACCACCACCACCACCACCCCACCCCACACCTGCCACCACCACCCACCACCACCACCACCACCACCCCACCACCACCACCAGCACCACCACCACCATCACCACCACCACCACCACCACCACCACCACCACCACCACCACCACCCACCACTCAGCACCCCAGCACGTAGTAGCTTCAAGTAGTATTAGATTCACCTCAAGAAATTTTCACTATAACACTTAGTTTTAAAAGGCTGAAACCCACTCCCTTATCTCAACTCTGTCTCTTGCCATCTCTCTATCTCTTTTTTTCCTCTTTGTGCTTCCTTTGTTCATCTCCCTTTTATTTCCAAATCTCTCTCTCCATATCTCCCTCACTATTTCATTATTTTGATCTCTCTTTAATTCACTCTCTTTCTCACTGTATATATTAACGTAACTCTTTCTTTCATTTTATCTCCTTACTTCTCTCTCTCACTATCTCTACTTCACTCTCTTTCTCTCACTCTATGATAATCACTTCAAAAGAATTTCGTCTACGTTTGTCAGTTTAAGCGACCCAAAAAAATTTAAACAAACACCTATGACGTCACCAAAACACTTATGACGTCACCAAGAATCTACCTCAAAGGCTTTCTTGATTTTGTTTCCTTTTAATTAATGTTCTAAGGCATCTTTTTTTTCATAGTTTGTCTATTTTTTTTTACTTGTGTTTACTGAAGATGGTTGACGTTAATATATTTCTTGGTAGTGTTTGTGTGGTAGTTTGTATGTCTTCTCGTCTCTCTCTTTCCCTAGGTGTAAATATATTTTTTATTAACAAATTCTCTCCCACGTGCACCACACAAAGTTGCTCTCTCATATTCACAAATAAAAAGAATTAATTTTGTCTGATAATAAAAGAGAAGCGAGTAAAAAAAGTAATTTGGGCCAGAGTACTTGGCGCTATGGAATACATAAACAAAAGAACGTAAAACCAGATTACGTCACACTTCCCCAACCAATGGGGTGCGAGGCTTCTTACTATTATGTCGTGACGTGACACTCCCCCCCAGCCAATGAGGTGCTAGGATCTTACTATCATGCTGTGACGTCACAACTCACCAGCCAATGACATGGACGCGTATTGTTATTGTCGTGTGGGAAACGCTGGGGTTAAGTGTTACTGCCTTGTATCGATTAGTGTTGATGCGGTGAACAGATGAAGGGTAATATTAGGAGGAAATAAGGTCTGTAAATTTGTCTGTCTGCTGGGAAAACGTCTATGTGGGTACATCAAGGCAAATGGAACGGCCTGGACAAGACATGGCGGCCTCGTAAACGGGCACAAAAACACAGTTATGACAAGACTCTCTCTCTCTCTCTCTCTCTCTTTTTGCTAGCTTATCTTCATCCACCTGTCTCGTTCTTTTTTCTCTCTCTCTCTCTCTCTGCTTTTATTTTTTCTTTTCCTCCCTCTCTCACACCCCATTTTTCTCCTCCCTCTTTGTCTCACCATCCCTCGTCTTCTCATCTCATCTTTCTCTCTTCTCCCCATTTCCCTCCCATCTCTCTCTCTCTCTCTCTCTCTCCGTCATCAACCCTTTCCCTCTCCCCACACTTGATGGGAATGGGACACATCACATCATCTCTTTCCCTCTCATTCCCCCCACTCTCACTGCCCTTTCATCTCCTCCTCTTCAACCCTCTCATCACCTTTCTCTCCCTCTCATCAACCCTCCCCACTCGAGGAGTGTCGCCCTCATATAAGACACGTGACGGGCCAACCACCCTGCTCCACATGGCTGTTGGCCCTGGGCGGTTACATGGGAGCATGGCCAAGACCCCTGCAGCTCTGGATTCCTGGACACTGTCCGACATGTTTTAAGAAATGGGCAGGCTAGGACACGTATTAAGGAAATGAGCAGGCTAGGACACGTATATGAATGGGCAGGCTAGGACACGTGTTAAGAAATGTGCATGCTAGGACACGTGTTAAGAAATGGGCAGGCTAGGACACGTATTAAGGAATGGGCAGGTTTGGACACGTGTTAAGAAATGGGCAGGCTAGGACACGTGTTAAGAAATGTGCAGGCTAGGACACGTTAAGAAATGGGCAGGCTAGGACACGTATTAAGGAATGGGCAGGTTTGGACACGTAAGAAATGGGCAGGTTTGGACACGTGTTAAGAAATGTGCAGGGACAACGTATTATGAATGGGCAGGTTTGGACACGTGTTAAGAAATGGGCAGGTTTGGACACGTGTTAAGAAATGGACAGGCTAGGACACGTGTTAAGAAATGGGCAGGCTAGGACGACGTATTAAGGAATGGGCACTAGGACACGTGTTAAGAAATGGGCAGGCTAGGACACGTATTAAGGAATGGGCAGGCTAGGACACGTATTAAGGAAGCAGGCTAGGACACGTGTTATGGAATGAGCAGGCTAGGACACGTATTGAGGAATGGGCAGGTTTGGACACGTGTTAAGGAACGAAGGCTAGGACACGTGTTAAGAAATGGGCAGGCTAGGACACGTAATAAGAAATGGGCAGGCTAGGACACGTATTACGGAATGGGCAGGCTAGGACACGTGTAGAAATGGGCAGATTAGACACGTGTTAAGGAATGGACGTACCTTTGTGTGTGTGTGTGTGTGTGTGTGTGTGTGTGTGTGTGTGTGTGTGTGTGTGTGTGTGTGTGTGTGTGTTTTGATATCAAACGCCAAGGTCAAAAGTATGTAGACTAGTGTATAACATAGCTACCAGGCGGTGTTTGTGTGTGTGTGATGATCTCGGATACGGTCTGTTACGGAACGTGTTATTTAGGAGACTAGCGTACGTATTTCTACTCGGTATATGTTTCAAGATCCAGCTTAAGATGCGATATACTCAATACAACCAACATAACAAAATATTTAACGGAGAAGAGTGGCGAAAGGTTTATGAGTCTATGAGATTCGAGATACCCCAGTTCGATGTTTATACAAATTAGATCACAACGTCGTAGAATGTCTGATTAATTATCGTACACTCTTCACATGACGGGAAAGTAAAAAAATTAATTCACAAAAATAAACACAAATAGACACCTAAAATATAAAGCTTAAAAAAAATATATATAAATCTTCAAAGCTTAAAAAAAAATATTCGACACATTAATTTTTTTCCTGTGTTGTAGAAGTAAAAATTTTAATCAATATTTAAAACAAGTAATAATAATTCGGAGCTGAGAAAAATAGTAATATTTTTTTTATGCCAGTCCAGTGTCTTGCTAAAGCGCTGCATGTAATGGGGGCTATTCTTGCTGTCGTAACTCTGCTGCTGTGACTGCATACTTTTTTTGCTGCACTTCTGTCGCACGCTCATACATACACATACATACATACATACATACATACATACATACATACATACAGACATACATACATACATACATACATACATACATACATACATACAGACATACATACAGACATACATACATACATACATACATACATACATACAGACATACATACAGACATACATACATACATACACAAAACGAAGCCTTGCTCTTATGATGATAACTACCACTACTGTCGTCTCTGTCTGTCTCATTATATCATATATCTCGCTTAAGCTCGTACAACAGCTGATAAGGTAAACAAACAACAGCTGATAAGGTAAACAAACAACAGCTGATAGGATGACACTGGTACTCCCACCATACTTTATCTTTCATCTCCTGCTATACTTAACTCATACTAACATACTTACAACGTTATACCAGGTAGACACTCATGATATACTTACATACTCACGGCATACTTACAGTACATACTCACGGCATACTTACATACTCACGGCATACTTACATACTCACGGCATACTTACATACTCACGGCATAATTTACATACCACGCATACTTACATACTCACGGCATACCTACATACCACTGCATATTTACATACTACCATAATTCATACTCATGGTACACTTACATACTCACGCATACTTACATACTCACGGCATACTCTCTTACATACTCACGGCAAACTTCATACACTCACGGCATACCCACACATACTCACGCATACTTACATACTCACGGCATACTTACATACTCACAGCATACTTACATACTCACGGCATACTTACATACTCACGGCATACTTACATACTCACGGCAAACTTACATACTCACAGCATACTTACATACTCACGGCATACTTACATACTCACGGCAAACTTACATACTCACGGTATACTTACATACTCACGGCAAACTTACATACTCACGGCATACTTACATACTCACGGCATATTTGCATACTTAACCAAGGTTAAAATTGTGCAGTTGCTAGAAAATAAAAGTTAGTGTAGCATTATTAACACGAGTCTCTCTCTCTCTCTCTCTCTCTCTCTCTCTCTCTGTGTTTCTTTCCTTCTCACTTTTCCTCATTTTTTAGTTATTTCTTTTATCTACATCCGTCTATTTATCTTCTCACCTGTCTGTCTGTCTGTCTGTCTGCTTCCGTCTGTTCAATCTGTCCTTGTTAAACAATGATCCTAACATTGATAGAATGGATGCAGTAATGCGGAGGAAATATTCCACACACACACACACACACACACACACACACACACACACACACACACACACACACACACACACACACACGGACTAACCTCATAAAACAGGAGATAAAGGGACCAATGGCGGAAAAAACAATACAAAGTACCAATATGGCGGCAACAGATGACACCATCACCAGTCCACTGCGCAACTGCTTACCCCATTATCACACCCGTCAACTGAGGCAACAGCCTGAGGGTGTAAACAACAGCTGAGGTGTAAACAACAGCTGAGGGTGTAAACAACAGCTGAGGGTGTAAACAGCTGAGGAAGTGTAAACAACAGCTGAGGGTATAAACAACAGCTGAGGGTGTAAACAACAGCTGAGGGTGTAAACAACAGCTGAGGTGTAAACAACAGCTGAGGGTGTAAACAGCTGAGGTGTAAACAACAGCTGAGGGTATAAACAAACAACAGCTATAATCAAATAACAGCTGATATGATAAACAACAGCTGATAAGACAAACAAACAACAGCTGATCAACACCTAGACAAACACACTACAGCTGACGATGAACGTCTGGCCAGAGCTGTTCCAGACACTTATGGTGAATTGGGGAGACTACCGAGATGAGACTTTCCAGGCTCAACGCACGCCCCAGCCCCCCCCTCACACACACACACACACACACACACACACACACACACACACACACACACACACACACACTTGGAGTCCTACCCCACGATACTCCTTCCTGCACCCAAATTGAAAGGTAGGTGATGGTTGAGAAAATAGACAGAGAGAGAGACAGAGATTCAAAAACAGAAGAACAAAGACAGAGGGACAGAGACAGAGACTAAGAGAGAGAGAGATGCAAACAATGAGAAACAGAAATAATGAGACACAGAGACTAAAAGAGAGAGAGACAGAGAAATAACAAAGAGACTACGAGAGATAAACAGAAAACGAGAGACTAAGAGATAGAGAGAAAGACAGACAAACAGAGAAATACTAAAACCAGAGAGAGAGAGAGAGAGAGAGAGAGAGAGAGAGAGAGAGAGAGACAGTGTAGCAGTAAGGGGGAAGGAAGAGAGCTAGGAAGTCATGACCATCGCAGTGTTCCGGTCTATGAAGGATTCCCCACCATATCCTGCCATCCTGAGCAAAAATCGACGCTAATACGACTCTTCTAAAGTTGCTGCCACCATTCAACTTAATTAACAAGTATTTCAATCTACAAAAATGCTAAATAATCCCTAAGTTAATATACAAAAAACTTTATGTAGAGTTTAAGTAATTTAAGAGATATTTTGGGTTTTTGCTTTAAATTTTAAGGGTCAGTTGTTTTTATTTTAAGGGAATGGTTTTAATTTTTTTTTGTGGGCTTTATAAAGAAATGTGGTAACATTTTGGTTTTGTTTTTACTTGTTTCTATTCACGATGTTTTAATTATTATAACAACAACAACAACAACAAAAAAATAACAAATAAAACAACAAAAAATAGCATTATTAAAAAACAGAAGCAAAAAATAAAAAAAATAATAAAAAATAAAAATAAATAAATAAAATAAAACAAAATATCTTGTTATCATAATGTCTCACCTTAATAACTGATATTAATCTCTGATAACAATACGTGTTTAAGATCACTAACTCACAGTCCAGGTATGAAGTTATCTTATTATCGCTTATCTGAAATATACAAAAAATTACAAGATAACAAGTTGTAAAAGACTATCTATCCATCTATCTATCCATCTATCTATCTAAAAAAATCATATCGTAAATCACTCATTTCAACACATCTCAATAATTATTTAAACTTATCTTATCATAATTGAAAAAGTAAACAAATTCAACCTCAGTTTTCCTTTGTTTACAACTCGTTTACATTATCAGCTGAGTAAACAATCTCAAGGTAGACAGAGAGGGAAGACAATTTAGAATATAAAGAGACACACCAGAATTCAAATGATTTTAACCCATCGTGTTTGTTATGTAGGAGGCATAATATATTCTGCCTTTCTTTGCCTAGCTGTTCCATTTGTCTGTCTGTCTATCCTGTTTGTCTGTTTAGTGATTGTGTGGGCTCTCTCTCTCTCTCTCATTCCTCTCTCCCTTCTACCCATTTTTCTCTCTTCTCCCCCTCTCCCACTCTCTTTCCTTCTCTACACCCCTTTCTCCTTCTATCCACCCCTTTTATCTCTTTCTTTCACCCGCTTTCACCTTCTAAACTTCCTTTACTCTTTCGTCCATCAATTCTTCTTCTTACATCATTCCATCTTTTCCTTCTTTCTTCATCTTCCTCTTTCTTATTCTTTTATTCTCATATTTATCGTCATTTTCCCCTTCTCCTTTCCTCTCTCTTCCTTTCTTTTTTTTTTCACTTTCTTTTCTTCCCCTTATTCATTCTTTCTCCTCTTCCTCATCTTCTTTGTTAGACTCCATCACTCCATCTTCCCTCTCCTCCTCTTTTCTTCTCAATTCTTATCATCCTCTCCCTGTCTCTCCCTTTTTCTTCTTTAATTTTCCTCCCTTCCTCCACCGGTTCCTCCTTCCTCCACGCCTCCTCCTCTTCTTTCTTCTTTTCCTCCTCCTCTTCCCTACTCTTCCCTCTCCCTCCTCTTCCCTACTCCTCCTCTCCTCTCTCCCTCTCCTTGCCGTTCTATTAAATCATTCTAGTCCCGCCATCCCATATTTTTTGTCTTTTTTCTTCAATTTTCAAATTTTTCTTTTTCTTTCTCTCTTTCTCTCTTTCTTTATTTCTTAAATTTTTCAGTATACATCTTTTCTTTTTTTTTTACTGCTACATTCTCTGTTCTTTCTTTTCCAGTTTATTTATATTTGCTTTCCATCTCTCTCTCTCTCTCTCTCTCTCTCTCTCTCTCTCTCTCTCTCCATATTCACGTTTTCTCGTTCTTTCTCTCCCCCTTTTTCTTTAATTATCCAACTTTGTCTCTTTAATTGTCTCTCTTATTCTTGTTAATCCTAGCATTTCTATCTCTCTTTCTCTCTGTCTGTTTCTTTTTACTATTTTCCCTTTTCTTTATCACAGTCGTTTAATTAGAGTGTCTGTCTCTCTCTCTCTCTCTCTCTCTCCTCTCTCTCTTTCTCTCTCCTCTCACTGTTCATCCTTATCTGCTGTAATACCTCTACCCAAACACGTCTCTTGTTCTTCTTGTTCTTCTTCTTTTTCTTCTTCTTGTTCTTCATTTCTTCTTCTTAATCTTCTTCTTCTACTTTGTTCTTTTATTATTATTATTATTATTATTATTATTATTATTTATATATTTTCTTCTTTATTCTTCGTTTTCTTCTTTTCTTTCTTCCTTTTTTCTTCTTCTTGTTCGTCTTCTACTCACGCTATCACAGTGCACACGAATCATAATAGTCAGAGTACAACAAGCATGATAGTCAGAGTAACAAGCATAATAGTCAGAGTACAACAAGCATGATAGTCAGAGTACAACAAGCATGATAGTCAGAGTACAAAAGCTAGATAGTCAGAGTACAACAAGCATAATAGTCAGAGTAAAAACAAGCATAATATCAGAGTACAAAAGCATATATATGAGTACAACAAGCATAATATCAGGTACAACACATAATAGTCAGAGTACAATAAGTATAATAGTCAGAGTACAAGCAGAATGATAGTCAGAGTACAACAAGCATAATAGTCAGAGTACAACATAATAGTCAGAAGTAAAAGTAGAGTAACAAGCATAATAGTCAGAGTACACCAAGCATAATAGTCAGAGTACAACAAGCATGATAGTCAGAGTACAACAAGCATTATAGTCAGAGTACAACAAGCATTATAGTCAGAGTACAACAAGCATGATAGTCAGAGTACAACAAGCATGATAGTCAGAGTACAACAAGCATTATAGTCAGAGTACAACAAGCATGATAGTCAGAGTACAACAAGCATGATAGTCAGAGTACAACAAGCATGATAGTCAGAGTACAACAAGCATGATAGTCAGAGTACAACAAGCATGATAGTCAGAGTACAACAAGCATAATAGTCAGAGTACAACAAGCATGATAGTCAGAGTACAACAAGCATAATAGTCAGAGTACAACAAGCATGATAGTCAGAGTACACCAAGCATGATAGTCAGAGTACAACAAGCATGATAGTCAGAGTACAACAAGCATAATAGTCAGAGTACAACAAGCATGATAGTCAGAGTACACCAAGCATGATAGTCAGAGTACAACAAGCATCATAGTCAGAGTACAACAAGCATAATAGTCAGAGTACACCAAGCATAATAGTCAGAGTACACCAAGCATAATAGTCAGAGTACACCAAGCATAATAGTCAGAGTACAACAAGCATTATAGTCAGAGTACAACAAGCATGATAGTCAGAGTACAACAAGCATAATAGTCAGAGTACAACAAGCATAATAGTCAGAGTACAACAAGCATGATAGTCAGAGTACAACAAGCATAATAGTCAGAGTACAACAAGCATGATAGTCAGAGTACAACAAGCATGATAGTCAGAGTACAACAAGCATAATAGTCAGAGTACAACAAGCATATTAGTTAGAGTACAACAAGCATGATAGTCAGAGTACAACAAGTATAGTCAGAGTACACCAAGCATAGTCAGAGTACAACAAGCATAATAGCTTATACAACAATATAATAGTCAGAGTACAACAAGTATATAATAGTTGTAGCAGAATAAGTATGATACTAGAGTACAACAAGCATGATACTCAGAGTACAACAAGTATAATAGCTTGTAGAGTACACCAAGCATAGTCAGATAATAACAAGCATAATAGTCAGAGCACAACATAATAGTTGAGTATTAAATAAGCATATACTAGAGTACAACAAGCATATACTCAGAGTATATCAAGCATGATAATAAGAGTACACTACATAATAGTCAGAGCACAATGCTATAATAGTTGTGAGTAATAAACAAGCATAATAGTCAGAGTACAACAAGCATGATACTCAGAATACAACAAGCATAATACTCAGAGTACAACAAGCATGATAGTCAGAGTACAACAAGCATAATAGTCAGAGTACAACAAGCATGATACTCAGAGTACAACAAGCATAATACTCAGAGTACAACAAGCATAATAGTCAGAGTACAACAAGCATAATACTCAGAGTACACCAAGCATAATACTCAGAGTACAACAAGCATGATAGTCAGAGTACAACAAGCATAATCAGAACACTCAGTGAGGCGACATATATTATCATGATATATAATGCTCAATATATTAACTCACCTCACCCGGTAATTAGGTCAGGTATAACACTCAGTAATTACTTAATATATTATACTTCATTAGGCCTGATAAACGTTTACTTTGGTCGTTGTGTGTGTGAGTATTATGTGTATTCGTGTATGCTTGGTATAACTGTCGTGTATATCTTAGGGGAATTAGAAGTAATTTTAGGTATAAGAATTGTTAAGAAAGTTTATGTGCCTGTTATAAAGGTGGTGTGTGTGTGTGTGTGTGTGTGTATGACCCAGAACATATGTTGGCCATGACTACAGGAACACCATCTGTTGGCCATTGTCTCACTTTCTCACCTTTTCCCTCATCTCTCTCTCTCTCTCTCTCTCTCTCTCTCTCTCTCTCTTTCTCTCTCTCTCTCTCTCTACCTATCACCTCTCTCCCCCTCTTCCTGTCTCTCTCTCCTCCACCTGTCTTCATTATCTCCCCCAGGTATGATCTCTCTTCAGGTGAGAGATATTAACTTGTTTTACAGCCGGGTTCTCCTCTGTCAAGTCTCCAGGTGTCTCATATCCGGCCTCAGGAAGTGTTCTTGTGGTGTGTCTCATAGTACTGTTCTTGTTGTGTTCTTGTGTTTTCTTATAGTGTGTTTCAGAGTAGTGTTCTCGGTGTGTTCTCGTTGTGTTCTTGCTGTGTGTTCTCGTTGTATTCTTGTGTGTTCATAGAGTGTATTTCAGAGAACTGTTCTTGAGTACGATTCCTCAACCCTTGGAGTACAATACAATGACATAATACCTTGAAAACAATGTCATTATATTTTAGGAGGTTAAGTTCATCGTAATCAAAGTGTTATGTTCAGTTATACAAAATTCAGAAGAACATGACACGAAATATAATGACCTTGAACGAACATAAATGAAAAATTTATCGTCATTGATGTTTAAGTTGCCAGGTGTTTATTTTCAGGTCGCCTTTGTTTACTTATAGGTGTCTGGTGGCAGTGATGTTGGAGTAGAGGTGTGGAGATTAAGTGTGTGTGTGTGTGTGTGTGTGTGTGTGTGTGTGTGTGTGTGTGTAAAAATATAGAGACTAGTTCATAAGAGGGTCTGCAAATACATTTTTTCCATAAGTGTTTTAATCGATTTTATAGTTCAATACAAAAAAAAACTTGAAGAGTAGATGCAGTGCCATGGACTATAGAGTGCCAGGTTAACGAGTGCCAGGGATGCCACACTGCGTCAGAGGGTGCCAGAGCGTCGAGTACCAGGAAAACCAGGAAACGCAAGAGTGCCGAGCTGATTAATGCCAGGATGTGCCAAGCCACGGTGACAAGTGCCTGCCCGGGAATACCGCTGAGAGACAGAAAGTGCCAGAGAGTGCCAAGAAGTGCCAAGAAGTGCCAAGAAGTGACAAGTAGTACAGGAGTCTGCCAAGGTGTTCCAAGAAGTAACAAGGTGTAAAAGGAAGTGCCAAGTAGTGTCAAGAAGTGCCAATGTGTACCAGGAAGTGCCGAGTAGTGTCAGGAAGTACCAAGGTGTATCAGGGAGTGCCAATTAGTGCCAAGGAGTGAAAAGAAAAAATGGCAATGACCACTGAAGAGTACCAGCATAATAAGTGAGAGAGTACCAGATAGTGCCAGCAAGTGCCAGTATGAAGAGTGACAGGGGGTGCCAGGGAATGCCAGTATGACGAGTGCCCGGGAACCAGGGGAGGAAATACTGCTGTGAGCGCCGGGCTAACGAGAAAGGATGATGGAGTGAGGTGATATAGTTTGTGATGAGGGGAAGAGAGAGATAAAAGAAATGGAAAGTCTTGAAACAAAGTTAAAGAAATGTAAATAAAAAAACGCACAACCACCACCACAACATCGATCACAACAACAACAACAACAATAACCACAAAAAATAAGAACAACAACTACAAAACAACCACAAAAGCAACAACCACACCAAAAACAATAACTAGAACAAGAATAACAAAAACAACAAATACAACGACAATAAAAACAACAATCACAACAACTACCATGACGTTAACAACAATCACAACAACTATCATGACGTTAACAACAATCACAACAACTACCATGACGTTAACAACAATAGCAACAACGACTAAAAAACAATCATCACCACAATAACTACCCACAGCAAATGGTCTGGTCTGGTCTGGTCTGGTCTGGTCTGTCTGGTCTGGTTCTGGCTGGCTGGTCTGGTCTGGTCTGGTCTGGTTCTGGTCTGGTCTGGTCTGGTCTGGTCTGGTCTGGTCTGGCTCTGGCTTAGCCCAGCTGGTCTTAAAGGCTAATTGTTTGCTGGGCTAGCCGAGCAATCTGGTCCTGAGTGTGGTCTTCGTCAGGTCTGGTCTGGTCTGCTGGGCTGGTCTGGTCTGGTCTGGTCTGGTCTGGTCTGGCCTGGTCTGGTCTGGTCTGGTCTGGTCTGGTCTTAAAGCGCTAATCCTGGTTTGGTTGCCAGCCTGGAGACAGTCCGGTCCCGATGTGGTCCGGTCAGGTCCGGTCTGAAGGCCGAGCAGGCAGGCACTCAGTCCATTTTAATTGTTACACCCCTGAGCAGTTCCCTGGCCCAGGGCAGCTATACACGACAGATTACCTTGTTGCAATAATATCCTGGTACACTGCCCCGGAGGTGCGTGATAATGGTTCATTTATGTGACTCAGAATCTGTGTAAATGTTTCGTTCTGTTGCTCGTGTGTGTGTGTGTGTGTGTGAGGGTTTCTGTTAGTTGGCCCAGAGTAGATATGTACTGTGTGTGTGTGTGTGTGTGTGTGTGTGTGTGTGTGTGTGTGTGTGTGTGTGTGTGTGTGTGTGAGGGGGTTCTCTATTGTGTTGGCTCAGAGTGTGGATATGTACTGTGTGTGTGTGTGTGTGTATATATGTATATTTTGACAATCACACACCAAAATAACATAAACATACTAAATAAGTTTGAAAATGGAGTCAATGGAGTTAGATATTAATTAACAATAACAACCTGTAGTGTTATTAATGTTTGAATGTAAGGCCGTTGTTTTGAGATTAATGATAATCAACTCGTTACGCTAATTGGTGAACTTTCATATGTGTTTTGTCTTGTTCAATAACGGTAATGGAAGTTTGGTATAGTTCAGGTAAGTCTAAGATGAAGGTGTATGTATGTATATGTATGCATGTTTTAAGATAACTAGTAGCAATACGTAACTGAACCAGGCACAATGA
>NW_024746828.1:0-30070 GCF_018991925.1 Homarus americanus
CTCATCGAGTATAACAAAGTTCCCCGATGGAGTATAACAAAGGCCTCTGGTCGAGCAAGACAAAGTCTCCTGATCAAGTATAAAAAGTCCCCTGGTCGGATATAACAAAGTCCCCTAATCGAGTATAACAAAGTCCCCTGGTCGAGCATAATAAAGCACCCTCATCGAGTATAACAAAGGCCCCTAATCAGAGTATAACAAAGTCTCTGATCGCGTATAACAAAGTCCCTAATGGTCAGTATAACAAAAGTCCCCTGATCGAGTATAACAACGTCTCCTGGCCTAGTTTAACAAAGTCCCCTGGTCGAGTATAACAAAGGGCCCTGATCGAGTAAGACAAAGTCCCCTGGATGAGTACAACAAAGTCCCCTGATCGAGTATAACATATCCCCTGATTGAGTACAACAAAGTCCTCTGGTCGAGTATAAAAAAGTCCCCTGAGCGAGTATAACAAAGTCCCCTGGTCGAATATAGGAAAGTCCCCTCATCGAGTATAACAAAGTCCCCTGATCCTAGTATAACAAAGCCCCCCTGGACGAGTATAACAAAGGCCCCAAATCGAGTATAACAGTCTCCTGATCGCATATAACAAAGTCCCCTGATCGAGTATAACAAAGTCCCCTGGATGAGTACAACAAAGTCCACTTGATCGAGTATAACATATCCCCGAACTGAGTATAACAAAGTCCTCTGGTCGAGTATAAAAAAGTCCCCTGATCGAGTATAACAAAGTCCCCTGGTCGAGTATAACAAAGTCCCCTCATCGACTATAACAAAGCCCCCTGCTTGAGTATAACAAAGTCCCCTAATCGAGTCCAAAAAAGGCCTCTAATCGAGTATAAGAAAGTCCCCTAATCAAGTATAACAAAGCCGCCTAATCAAGTATAACAACGTCCCCTGGTCGAGTATAACAAAGTCCCCTGTTCGAGTCGAACAAAGTCCCCTCATCGAGTATAACAAATTCCCCTTATCGAGTATAACAAAGTCCCCTAATCGAGTATAACAAAGGCCCTGGTCTAGTATAACAAAGTCCCTCATCGAGTGTAACAAAGTCCCCTAATCGAGTATAAAAATGTCCCCTGGTCCAGTGTAACAAAGTCCCCTGATCGAGCATAAAAAAGTACCCTGGCCCAGTATAACAAAGTCCCTAGATCAAGCATACCAAAGTCCCCTGATCGATTATATCAAAGTCCCCGGTCCAGTATAGCAAAGGGCCCTGAGCGAGTAAGACAAAGTCCCCTAATCGAGTATAACAGAGCCCCCTGCTCGAGTATAACAAAGTCCCCTGGTCGAGTATAGCAAAGTCCCCTAATCGAGTATAACAAAGCCTCCTGATTGAGTATAACAAAGCTCCCTGCTCGAGAATAACAAAGTCCCCTGATCGAGTCTAAAAAAGGCCTCTAATCGAGTATAAGAAAGTCCCCTTATCGAGTAAAACAAATTCCCTTATCGAGTATAACAAATTCCCTTATCGAGTATAACAAAGTCCCTGATCGAGTATAACAAAGTCCCTAGATCGAGCATACCAAAGTCCCCTAATCGATTATAACAAAGTCCCCCGGTCGAGCATACCAAAGTCCCCTGATCGAGTATAACAAAGTCCCCTGATGGAAAATAACAAAGCCCCCTCGATGAGTATAACAAAGTTCCCTGATCGAGTATAACAACGTTCCCTGATCGAGTATAACAAAGTCTCCTGGTCCAGTATAACAAAGTCCCCTGATCGAGGATAACAAAGTCCCTAATCGAGAATAAAAATGTTCCCTGGTCCAGTGTAACAAAGTCCCTTCATCGAGTATAAAAAAGTCCCCTGGCCCAGTATAACAAAGTCCCTAGATCAAGCATACCAAAGTCCCCTGATCGATTATAACAAAGTCCCCCGGTCGAGTATAGCAAAGGGCCCTGATCGTGTAAGACAAAATCCCCTGATTGAGTATAAGAATGTCCCCTGATCGAGTATAACAAAGCCCCCTGGATGAGTATAACAAAGTTCCGTGATCGAGTATAACAAAGGCCCCTGATCGAGTTTAGCAAAGTCCCCTGATCGAGTAAAACAAAGTCCCCTAATCGAGTATAAAATGTCCCCTTTTCCAGTGTAACAAAGTCCCCTGATCGAGTATAAAAAAGTCCCCTGGTCGACTATAGCAAGTCCTCTGGTCGAGTATAACAAAGCCCCATCATCGAATATAACAAAGGCCTCTAATCGAGTATTACGAAGTCCCCTGATCTAGTATAACAAAGGCCCCTCATCGAGTATAACAAAGGCCCCTGGTCGAGTATAACAAAGGCCCCTGGTCGAGTATAACAAAGGCCCCTGGTCGAGTATAACAAAGTCCCCTGTTCGAGTCTAACAAAAACCCTTATCGAATATAAAAAATTCCCCTTTTCGAGTATAACAAAGTCCCCATATCGAGTATAACAAAGTCCCCTAATCGAGTATAATAAAGGTCCCTGGTCGAGTATAACAAAGTTCCCTGATCGAGTGTAACAAAAGTCCCCTGATCGAGAATAACAAAGTCCCCTAATCGAGTATAAAAATGTCCCCTGGTCCAGTGTAACAAAGAGTCCCTGATCGAGTATATCAAAGTCTAATCAAGTATAACATAAAGTCCTGATCGAGTATAGCAAAGTCCTAATTAGCAGGTATAACAAAGCCCCCTGCTCAGAGTATAATAAATTCCCTAATTGAGTTTGCTTGAAGTCCCCTGATCGATATATAAAACCTCCTCATCGGTATAAAAAGTCCCTGATCTAGTATAAGAAAGTCCCCTGGATGAGTATAACAAAGTCCCCTGATCGAGTATAACATATCCTCTGATTGAGTATAACAAAGTCCTCTGGTCGAGTATAAAAAAGTCCCCTGATCGAGTATAACAAAGTACCCTGGTCGAGTATAACAAAGTCCCCTCATCGAGTATAACAAAGGCCCCTCATCGAGAATAACAAAGTCCATTGGTCAAGTATAAAAGAGATCCCTGGTCGAGTATAACAAAGTCCCCTGGTCGAGTATAGGAAAGTCCCGTAATCGAGTATAACGAAGCCTCCTCATCGAGTATAACAAAGTCCCCTTGTCGAGTATAACAAAGCCCCCTGCTCGAGTATAACAAAGTCCCCTAATCGAGTCCAAAAAAGTCCTCTAATCGAGTATAAGAAAGTCCCCTGATCAAGTATAACAAAGCCGCCTAATCAAGTATAACAACGTCCCCTGGTCGAGTATAACAAAGTCACCTGTTCGAGTCTAACAAAGTCCCCTCATCGAGTATAACAAATTCCCCTTATCGAGTATAACAAAGTCCCCTTATCGAGTTTAACAAAGTCCCCTAATCGAGTATAACAAAGGCCCCTGATCGAGTATAACTAAGTCCCTAGGTCGAGCATACCAAAGTCCCCTAATCGATTATAACAAAGTCCCCCGGTCGAGTATAGCAAAGGGCCTTGATCGAGTAAGACAAAGTCCCCTGATCGAGTATAACAAAGTTCCCTGATCGAGTATAACAACGTCCCCTGATCGAGTATAACAAAGTCTCCTGGTCCAGTATAACAAAATCCCCTTATCGAGTATAACAAAGTCCCCTAATCGAGTATAAAAATGTCCCCTGGTCCAGTGTAACAAAGTCCTCTCATCGAGTAAAAAAAAGTCCCCTGATCGAGTATAACAACGTCTCCTTTCCTAGTTTAACAAAGTCCCCAGATCGAGCATAACAAAGTCCCCTAATCGATGATAACAAAGTCCTCTGGACGAGTATGACAAAGGGCCCTGATCGAGTAAGACTAAGTTTCCTCATCGAGTATAACAAAGTCCCCTAATCGTGTATAACAAAGTCCCCTGGTGGAGTATAGCATATCCCCTGATCGAATATAAAAAGTCCCCTAGTCGAGTATAACAAAGTCCTCTGATCGAATATAACAAAGTCCCCTGATCGAGTATAACATATCCTCTGATCGAGTATAACAAAGTCCCTGGTGGAGTATAACAAAGTCCCCTGATCGAATATAAGAAAGTCCCCTGGTCGAGTTTAACAATGTCCCCTGATCGAGTATAACAAAGGCCCCATCATCGAGTATAGCAAAGTCCATTGGTCAAATATAGGAAAGTCCACTCATCGAGTATAACAAAGTCCCCGGATCGAGTATAAATGGCCTCTGGTCAAGTATGAGAAAGTCCCCTGATCAAGTATAAAAAAGTCCCCTGGTCTAGTATAACAAAGTCCCCTAAACGAGTATAACAAAGTTCCCTGGTCGATTATAGCAAAGTCCCCGGGTCGAGTATAACAAAGCCCCCTCATCGAGTATAACAAAGGCCCCTAATCGAGTATAACAAAATCCCCTGATCGAATATAACAAAGTCCACAATTGGAGTATATATGTAAAAGCCCCTGCTCGAGTATAACAAGTCCTGGGCCAGGTTTAGCAAAGTCCCCTGATCGAGTATAACAAAGCCTCCTCATCGAGTATAAAAAAGTCCCCTGATCGAGTATAACAAAGTCCCCTGGATGAGTATAACAAAGTCCACTGTTCGAATATAACATATCCCCTGATTGAGTATAACAAAGTCCTCTGGTCGAGTATAAAAAAGTCCCCTGATCGAGTATAACAAAGCCCCCTGCTCGAGTATAACAAAGTCCCCTAATCGTGTATAACAAAGTCCCCTGGTCGAGTATAGCATATCCCCTGATCGAATATAAAAAAGACCCCTAGTCGAGTATAACAAAGTCCTCTGATCGAATATAACAAAGTCCCCTGATCGAGTATAACATATCCTCTGATCGAGTATAACAAAGTCCCTGGAGGAGTATAACAAAGTCCCCTGATCGAATAAATGAAAGTCCCCTGGTCGAGTTTAACAATGTCCCCTGATCGAGTATAACAAATGCCCCTCATCGAGTATAGCAAAGTCCATTGCTCAAATATAGGAAAGTCCACTCATCGAGTATAACAAAGTCCCCCGATCGAGTATAACAATGGCCTCTGGTCTAGTATGAGAAAGTCCCCTGATCAAGTATAAAAAAGTCCCCTGGTCTAGTATAACAAAGTCCCCTAAACGAGTATAACAAAGTCCCCTGGTCGATTATAGCAAAGTCCCCGGGTCGAGTATAACAAAGCCCCCTCATCGAGTATAACAAAGGCCCCTAATCGAGTATAACAAAGTCCCCTGATAGAGTATAACAAAGTCTTCTGGTCGAGTATAAAAAAGTCCCCTGATCGAGTATAACAAAGTCCCCTGGTCGAGTATAACAAAGTCCCCTCATCGAGGATAACAAAGTCCATAGGTCAAGTATAAAAAAGTTCCCATGATCGAGCATAGCAAAGTCCCCTGATCGAGTATAACAAAGCCTCCTGATCGATTATAACAAAGTCCCCCGGTCGAGTATAGCAAAGGGCCCTGATCGTGTAAGACAAAATCCCCTGATTGAGTATAAGAAAGTCCCCTGATCGAGCATAACAAAGCCCCCTGGATGAGTATAACAAAGTTCCGTGATCGAGTATAACAAAGTCCCCTGATCGAGTATAACAAAGTCCCCTGATCGAGTATAACAAAGTCCCCTAATCGAGTATAAAATGTCCCCTGTTCCAGTGTAACAAAGTCCCCTGATCGAGTATAAAAAAGTCCCCTGGTCGACTATAGCAAGTCCTCTGGTCGAGGATAACAAAGCCCCCTCATCGAATATAACAAAGGCCTCTAATCGAGTATTACAAAGTCCCCTGATCTAGTATAACAAAGGCCCCTGATCGAGTATAACAAAGGCCCCTGGTCGAGTATAACAAAGTCCCCTGTTCGAGTCTAACAAAAACCCTTATCGAATATATATAAAATTCCCCTTTTCGAGTATAACAAAGTCCCCATATCGAGTATAACAAAGTCCCCTAATCGAGTATAACAAAGGTCCCTGGTCGAGTATAACAAAGTTCCCTGATCGAGTGTAACAAAAGTCCCCTAATCGAGAATAACAAAGTCCCCTAATCGAGTATAAAAATGTCCCCTGGTCCAGTGTAACAAAGTCCCCTGATCGAGTATAACAAAGTCCCCTAATCAAGTATAGCAAAGTCCCCTGATCGAGTATAACAAAGGACGCTCATCGAGTATAGCAAAGTCCATTGGTCAAATATAGGAAGTAGATCCAGAGATCTGGTATGACAAAGGTCCCTGAATCCAGAAGTATAAAAAGTCCTGGTCAGAGTATAAACAAAGTCCCTGATCCAGAGTATAACAAAAGTCCCTGGTCGAGTATAGCAAAAGTCCCTGATACAAAGGTATAACAAAGCCCCCTCGCCAGTATAACATATCCTCTGATCGAATATAACAAGTCCTCTGGTCAGTATGACAAAAGTCCTGATCGAGGAGTACTAACAAGTCTAATTAAGGTATAACAAAAAGTCCCTGATCGAGTATAACAAAGGCCGTCGCCGAGGTATAAGCAAAGTCCATTGGTCAAATATAGAAGAGTCCACACAGTCGAATATAACAAGTCCTCCTGATCTGATTATAACAAAAGTCCCTGGTCGAGAGTATAAAGGCCCTGATAAAGAAAAGACAAAGTCCCTTATAAAGGTATAACAAAGTCCCCTAATCAAGTATAACAAAAGCCCTCTGGACGAGTATAACAACGTTCCCTGATCGAGTATTACAAAGTCTCTTGGCCCAGTATAACAAAGTCCCCAGATCGAGCGTAACAAAGTCCCCTGATCGATTATAACAAAGTCCCCTGGTCGAGTATAAGAAAGGGCCTGATCGAGTAAGACAAAATCCCCTGATCGACTATAACAAAGTCCCCTACTCCAGTATAACAAAGTCCCTGGTCGAGTGTAGCAAAGTCCCCTAATCGAGTATAACAAAGCCTCCTCATCGATTATAACAAAGTCCCCTGATCGAGTATAACAAAAGCCCCCTGCATGAGTATAACAAAGTCCCCTGATCGATTCCATAAAAGGCCTCTAATCGAGTATAACAAAGTCCTCTGATCAAGTATAACAAAGGAACCTGATCGATAATAAAAAAGGCCCCTCATCGATTATAACAAAGTCCCCTGATCTAGTATAACAAAGGAACCTGATCGAGAATAAAAAAGGCCCCTCATCGAGTATAAGAAAGTCCCCTGATCGAGTATAACAAAGTCCCCTGGTCCAGTATAACAAAGTCCCCTGTTCGAGTCTAACAAAGTCCCCTTATCGAGCATAACAAATTCCCCTTATCGAATATAAAAAGGCCCCTTATAAGGTATAACAGAGTCCCCTAATCCAGGTATAACAAAATTCCTGTTAAAGGTACCCATAAAGTTCAATGATCCCGAGTATAACAAAGTCCCCTAATCAAGTATAACAAAGTCCACTGATCGAGTATAACAAAGGCCTCTCATCGAGTATAACAAAGTCCATTCGTCAAATATAGGAAAGTCCACAGATCGAGTATGACAAAGTCCCTGATCAAGTATAAAAAAGTCCCCTGGTCGAGTATAACAAAGTCCCCTGATCGAGTATAACAAAGTCCCCTGGTCGAGTATAGCAAAGTCCCCTCATCGAGTATAACAAGCCCCCTGATCGAGTATAACATATCCTCTGATCGAGTATAACAAAGTTCTCTGGTCGAGTATGACAAAGGCCCCTGGTCGAGTATAACAAAGTCCCTTGATCGAGTGTAATAAAAGTCCCCTGATCAAGTATAACAAAACTCCCCTGGTCGAGTAAAACAAAGTACCCTAATCAAGTATAAAAATGTCCCCTGGTCCAGTGTAACAAAGTCCCCTGATCGAGTATAAAAAAGTCCCCTGGTCGATTATAGCAAGTCCCCTGGTCGAGTATAACAAAGCCCCCTCATCGAGTATAACAAAGGCCACTAATCGAGTATAACAAAGCCCCCTGATCGAGTATAACAAAGTCCCCTTTAGAGTATAACAAAGTCCCTTGATCAAGTATAACATATTTCCTGATTGGGGATAACAAAGTCCTCTGGTCGAGTATAAAAAAGTCCCCTGATCGAGTATAACAAAGTCCCCTGGTCGAGTATAACAAAGTCCCCTAATCGAGTATAACAAAGTCCCTTGATCAAGTATAACATATTCCCTGATTGTGGATAACAAAGTCCTCTGGTCGAGTATAAAAAAGTCCCCTGGTCGAGTATAAAAAAGTTCCCTAATCGAGTATAACAAAGTCCCCTGGTCGAGTGCAGCAAAGTCCCCTGATCGCGTATAACAGAGCCTCCTGATCGAGTATAACAAAGTCCCCTGATCAAGTATAACAAAGCCCCCTGCTCGAGTAAAACAAAGTCCCCTGATCGAGTCCAAAAAAGGCCTCTAATCGAGTATAACAAAGTCCCCTGATCTAGTATAACAAAGGACCCTCATCGAGTATAACAAAGGCCCCTCATCGAGTATAAGAAGGTCCCCTGATCGAGTATAACAAAGCCGCCGAATCGAGTATAACAAAGGCCCAGGGTCGAGTATAACAAAGTCCCCTGTTCGAGTCTAACAAAGTCCCCTTATCTAGTATAACACATTTCCCTTATCGAGAATAACAAAATCCCCTTATCGAGTATAACAAAGTCCCCTAATCGAGTATAACAAAGTCCCCTGGTCCAGTATAACAAAGTCCCCTGATCAAGTATAACATATCCCCTGATAGAGTATAACAACGTCTCATGGCCCAGCTTAACAAAGTCCCCAGATCGAGCATAACAATGTCCCCTAATCGATTATAACAAAGTCCCCTGGTCGAGTATAACAAAGGGCCCTTATCGAGTAAGACAAAGTCCCCTGATCAAGCATAACAAAGTCCCCTGATCCTAGTATAACAAAGCCCCCTGGACGAGTATAACAAAGTCCCCTGAACCGAGTATAACAAAGTCCCCTGATCGAGTAAAACATATCCCCTGATCGAGTATAAAAAAGTACCTGGTGGAGTATCACAAAGTCCCCTGGTCGAGTATAACAAAGTTTTCTAATCGAGTATAACAAAGGCCCCTGGTTGAGTATAACAAAGTCCTATGATCAAGTATAACAAAGTCCCCTAATCGAGTAAAACAAAGACCCCTGATCGAGAATAACATATCCCCTGATCGAGTATAACAAAGTCCTCTGGTCGAGTATAACAAAGACCCCTGAACAAGTATAACAAAGTCCCCTGGTCGTGTATAACAAAGCCCAGTGATCGAGTATAACAAAGGCCCCTCATCGAGTATAGCAAAGTCCATTGGTCAAATATAGGAAAGACCACTGATCGAGTATGACAAAGTCCCCTGATCAAGTATAAAAAAGTCCCCTCGTCGAGTATAACAAATTCCCCTGGTCGGGAATAGCAAAGTCCTCTGGTCGAGTATAACAAAGCATCCCTCATCGAGTATAACAAAGGCCCCTAATCGAGTATAACAGAGTCCCCTGATTGAGTATAACAAAGTCCCCTGATCAAGTATAACAAAGTCCTCTGGTTGAGAACAACAAAGACCCCTGATCGAGTAAAACATATCCCCTGATCGAGTATAACAAAGTCCACTGGTCGAGAATAAAAAAGATCCCTGATCGCATATAACAAAGTCCCCTAGTCGTGTATAACCAAGTCCCCTGATCGAGTATAACAAAGGCCCCTCAATGAGTATAACAAAGTCCATTGGTCAAGTATAAAAAAGTCCCCTGGTGGAGTATAACAAAGTCCCCTAATCAAATATAACAAAGTCCTCTGTTCGAGTATAAAAAAGTCCCCTGATCGAGTATAACTAAGCCGCCTTATCGAGTATAACAAAGTCCCTGGTCGAGTATAACAAAGTCCCCTGTTCGAGTCTAACAAAGTCCCCTTATCGTGTGAGACAAAGTCCCCTGATCGAGTATAACAAAGTCCCCTAATCGAGTATAACAAAGCCCCCTGGACGAGTATAACAAAGTCCCCTAATCAAGTATAACAAAGTCCCCTGATCGAGTATAACAAAGTCCCCTGATCGAGTATAACATATCCTCTGATCGAGTATAACAAAGTCCTTTGGTCGAGTATGACAAAGTCCACTGATAGAGTATAACAATGTCCCCTGGTCGAGTATAACAAAGTCCCCTGATCGAGTATAACAAAGGCCCCTCATCGAGTATAGCAAAGTCCATTGGTCAAATATAGGAAAGTTCACTGATCGAGTATAACAAAGTCCCAGATCGAGCATAACAAAGTCCCCTGATCGATTATAACAAAGTCCCCTGGTCGAGTATAGCAAAGGGCCATGATCGAGTGAAACAAAGTCCCCTGGTCAAGTATAACAAAGGCCCTGATCGAGTAAGACAAAAACCCCTGATCGAATATAACAAAGTCCCCTGATCGAGTATAACAAATCCCTCTGGACGAGTATAACAAAGTCCCCTGATCGAGTATAACAAAGTCCCCTGATCGAGTATTACATATCCCCTGATCGAATATAACAAAGTCCCTGGTGGAGTATAATAAAGTCCCCTGATCGAGTATCACAAAGTCTCCTGGTCGAGTATAACAAAGTTTTCTAATCGAGTATAAAAAGGCCCCTCGTCGAGTATTACAAAGTCCTCTGATCGAGAATAACAAAGTCCCCTGATCGAGTATAACATATCACCTGATCGAATATAACAAATTCTTCTGGTCGAATATAACAAAGTCCCCTCATCGAGTATAACAAAGCCCCCTGCTCGGGTATAACAAAGTCCCCTAATCGAGTCCAAAAAAGGCCTCTAATCGAGTATAAGAAAGTCCCCTGAACAAGTATAACAAAGCCGCCTAATTGAGGAAAACAACGTCCCCTGGTCGAGTATAACAAAGTCCCCTGTTCGAGTCTAACAAAGTCCCCTTATCGAGTATAAAAAATTCCCCTTATCGAGTATAACAAAGTCCCCTTATCGAGTATAACAAAGTCCCCTAATCGAGTATAACAAAGGCCCCTTGTCGAGTATAACAAAGTCCCTGATCGAGTATAACAAAGTCCCTAGGTCGAGCATACCAAAGTCCCCTAATCGATTATAACAAAGTCCCCCGGTCGAGTATAGCAAAGGGCCATGATCGAGTAAGACAAAGTCCCCTGATCAAGTATAACAAAGTCCCCTGATGGAGAATAGCAAAGCCCCCTGGATGAGTATCACAAAGTTCCCTGATCGAGTATAACAACGTCCCCTGATCGAGTAAACAAAGTCTCCTGATCCAGTATAACAAAGTCCCCTGATCGAGTATAACAAAGTCCCCTAATCGAATATAAAAATGTCCCCTGGTCCAGTGTAACAAAGTCCCCTCATAGAGTAAAAAAAAGTCATTTGGCCCGGTATAACAAAGTCCCTAGATCGAGCATACCAAAGTCCCCTGATCGATTATAACAAAGTCCCCCGGTTGAGTATAGCAAAGTCCTCTGGTCGAGTATCAAAAAGTCCCCTGATCGTGTAAGACAAAATCCCGTGATCGAGTATAAGAAAGTCCCCTGATCGAGTATGACAAAGCCCCCTGGATGAGTATAACAAAGTTCCCTGAACGAGTATAACAAATTCTCCTGATCGAGTATAACTAAGTCGCCTGGTCCAGTATAACATATCCTCTGATCGAGTATAACAAAGTCCCTGGTGGAGTATAACAAAGTCCCCTGATCGAATACTAAGTCTGGTCAGAGTTTTAAGCTTAATGTCTGGTCGGTATAACAAAGGCCCTCATAAAGGTATAGCAAAGTCCCCTGATCAGGTATAACCGGTCCCCTGATAGAGAGTATAACAAAGTCCACTCTGGTCGAGGTAAAAAAAGTCCCTGATCGAGTATAACAAAGTCCCTGGTCGAGTATAACAAAGTCCCCTCATCGAGTATAACAAAGTCCATTGGTCAAGTATAAAAAAGTTCCCATGATCGACTATAACAAAGTCCCCTAATCGAGTATAACAAAGCCCCCTGCTCGAGTATAACAAAGTACCCTGGTCGAGTTTAGCAATGTCCCCTGATCGAGTATAACAAAGCCTCCTGATCGAGTATAACAAAGTCCCCTGATCGAGTATAACAGCCCCCTGCTCGAGCATAACAAGTCCCCTGATCGAGTCAAAAAAGGCCTTTGTCGAAACAACAAAGAGTCCCCTGTCTCTGGTATAAGAAAGGCCCTGATCCAGGTGTAACAAAGGGCCCTCATCGAGTATAACAAAGTCCCCTAATTGAGCATAACAAAGTCCCCTGGTCGAGTATAACAAAGTCCCTTGTTCGAGTCTAACAAAGTCCCCCTATCGAGTATAACAAATTCACCTTATCGAGTATAACAAAGTCCCCTTATCGAGTACAACAAAGTCCCCTAATCGAGTATAACAAAGGCCCTGGTCGAGTATAACAAAGTCCCTCACCGAGTGTAACAAAGTCCCCTAATCGAGTATAAAATTGTCCCCTGGTCCAGTGTAACAAAGTCCCCTGATCGAGTATAAAAAAGTCCCCTGGCCCAGTATAACAAAGTCCCTAGATCAAGCATACCAAAGTCCCCTAATTGAGTATAATAAAGCCTCCTGATCGAGTATAACAAAGTCCCCTGATCGAGTATAACAAAGCTCCCTGCTCGAGTATAACAAAGTCCCCTGATCGAGTCCAAAAAAGCCCTCTAATCGAGTATAAGAAAGTCCCCTTGTCAAGTATAACAAAGTCCCCTGTTCGAGTCTAACAAAGTCCTCTTATCGAGTAAAACAAATTCCCCTTATCGAATATAACAAAGTCCCCTTATCGAGTATAACAAAGTCCCCTGATCGAGTATAACAAAGTCCTCTGGTCGAGTATGACAAAGTCCCCTGGTCGAGTATAACAAAGTCCCCTCATCGTGTATAACAAAGGCCCCTCATCGAGTACAGCAAAGACCATTGGTCAAATATAGGAAAGTCCACAGATCTAGTATGACAAAGTCCCCTGATCAAGTTTAAAAAAGTTCCCTGGTCGAGTATAACAAAGTCCCCAGATCGAGTATAACAAAGTCTCCTGGTCGAGTATAGCAAAGTCCCCTTATCGAGTATAGCAAAGCCCCCTGGTCGAGTATAACATATACTCTGATCGAGTATAAAAAAGTCCTCTGGTCGAGTATGACAAAGTCCCCTGGTCGACTATAACAAAGTTTTCTTATCTAGTATAACAAAGGCCCCTGGTCGAGTATAACAAAGTCCCCTAATCAAGTATAACAAATTCCCCTGATCGAGTAAAACAAAGTCTCCTGATCGAGTATAACATATCCCCTGATCGAGTATAACAAGGGCCGCTGGTCGAGTATAACAAAGTCCTCTGATCAAGTATATCAAAGTCCTTTGATCGAGTATAAAAAAGTCCCCTAATTAAGTATAACAAAGTCCCCTGATCGAGTATGACAAAGCCCCCTGGATGAGTATAACAAAGTTCCATCATCGAGCATAACAAAGTCCCCTGATCGATTATAACAAAGTCCCCTGGTCCAGTATAACAAAGTCCCCTGATCGAGTATAACATATCCCCTGATCGAGTTTAACAACGTCTCCTGGCCTAGTTTAACAAAGTCCCCTGGTCGAGTATAACAAAGGGCCCTGATCGAGTAAGACTAAGTCCCCTCATCGAGTATAACAAAGTCCCCTGATCCTAGTATAACAAAGTCCCCTGATCGAGTATAACAAAGTCCCCTGGTCGAGTATAGGAAAGTCCCGTGATCGAGTATAACAAAGCCTCCTCATCGAGTATAACAAAGTCCCCTGATCGAGTATAACAAAGCCCCCTTCTCGAGTATAACAAAGTCCCCTAATTGAGTCCAAAAATGGCCTCTAATCGAGTATAAGAAATTACCCTCATCAAGTATAACATAGCCGCCTAATCGAGTATAACAACGTCCCCTGGTCGAGTATAACAAACTCCCCTGTTCGAGTCTAACAAAGTCCTCTCATCGAGTATAACAAATTCCCCTTACCGAGTATAACAAAGTCCCCTTATCGAGTATAACAAAGTCCCCTAAACGAGTATAACAAAGGCCCCTGGTCGAGTATAACAAAGTCCCTGATCGAGTATAACAAAGTCCCTAGGTCGAGCATACCAAAGTCCACTAATCGATTATATCAAAGTCCCCCGGTCGAGTATAGCAAAGGGCCCTGATCGAGTAAGACAAAGTCCCCTGATCGAGTATAACAAAGTCCCCTGATAGAGAATAACAAAGCCCTCTGGATGAGTATAACAAAGTTCCCTGATCGAGTATAACAACGTCCCCTGATCGAGTATAACAAAGTCTCCTGGTCCAGTATAACAAAGTCCCCTTATCGAGTATAACAAAGTCCCCTAATCGAGTTTAAAAAATGTCCCCTGGTCCAGTGTAACAAAGTCCCCTCATCGAGTAAAAATAAGTCCCCTGATCGAGTATAACAACGTCTTCTGGCCTAGTTTAACAAAGTCCCCAGATCGAGCATAACAAAGTCCCCTAATCGATTATAACAAAGTCCCATGGACGAGTATAACAAAGGGCCCTGATCGAGTAAGACTAAGTCCCCCCATCGAGTATAACAAAGTCCCCTAATCGTGTATAACAAAGTCCCCTGGTCGAGTATAGCATATCCCCTGATCGAATATAAATAAGTCCCCTAGTCGAGTATAACAAAGTCCTCTGATCGAATATAACAAAGTCCCCTGATCGAGTATAAAATATCCTCTGATCGAGTATAACAAAGTCCCTGGTGGAGTGTAACAAAGTCCCCTGGTCGAGTTTAACAATGTCCCCTGATCGAGTATAACAAAGGCCCCTCATCGAGTATAGCAAAGTCCATTGGTCAAATATAGGAAAGTCGACTCATCGAGTATAACAAAGTCTCCCGATTGAGTATAACAATGGCCTCTGGTCTAGTATGAGAAAGTCCCCTGATCAAGTATAAAAAAGTCCCCTGGTCTAGTATAACAAAGTCCCCTAAACGAGTATAACAAAGTCCTTTGGTCGATTATAGCAAAGTCGCCGGGTCGAGTATAACAAAGCCCCCTCATCGAGTATAACAAAGGCCCCTAATCGAGTATAACAAAGTCCCCTGATAGAGTATAACAAAGTTCCCTGATAGAGTATAACAAAGTCCTCTGGTTGAGTATAAAAAAGTCCCCTGATCGATTATAACAAAGTCCCCTGGTCGAGTATAACAAAGTCCCATCATCGAGTATAACAAAGTCCATTGGTCAAGTATAAAAAAGTTCCCATGATCGAGCATAGCAAAGTCTCCTGATCGAGTATAACAAAGCCTCCTGATCGAGTATAACAAAGTCCCCTGATCGAGTATAACAAAGCCCCCTGCTCGAGTATAACAAAGTCCCCTGGTCGAGTTTAGCAAAGTCCCCTGATCGAGTATAACAAAGCCTCCTGATCGAGTATAACAAAGTCCTCTGATCGAGTATAACAAAGCCCCCTGCTCGAGTATAACAAAGTCCCCTGTGTATGATATATATGGACACAAAGTAGTACCTTCAGCTGTATATTATTATATTATTCTTATATTACTCTTATTAATTATGTATAGTAAAATATTACAGAACATGTATTAATTCTATGTAATATTCTATTTATTGTGCACCATATTATGTATATAAATTATTACATTTATACTTTATGTATTCAGCTTGTGAATGCTGGCATCTGTACAGGCCAGCGCGTAGTAATACATAGATAGAGGTAGAAAGAGAGAAGACAGAGTCCTCGTGGCGTGACCACGGGCTTCTGCGTCCTACTATTGTATATATATCTCCCGTACGAGAATAGAACCTACTTTTAAAGACAACAAGTGTTTGTGTATACCCTCAGTAGTATAGAACATTCTGTGGGTATCTGACAATACGCTAGATGGCGCAGTGATTATTTCTCAGTGAGATACAGTGGACTAAGCCTTCCCCCGGACTCTGTTAATGGTGTCTTGTCTTCAGTGACTTCAGCTTCAGACAGCAAGACTACTACAAGCCTCTAGACTTAGTGTTGTGAAGTGCTATGCTGTGTACAGTGCTGTGCTGTGAAGTGTTTTGTGAAGTGCTGTGCTGTGTATTTTAATCATAATTGTCTGTGCAAGTTGCGGTCAGATGACTAAGGGAGCGGCCCAACAGTACGTGCTGTCCCATCTCTGGTCTGAGGGTGACTGAGCCAGCGCTCGACGCTGCCCATCCGCTCCTACGTCTGGCAGCGCGCCAAGTCTCTCCCCTCCTGCCACACACACACACACACACACACGCATTCACCTTGTACAGTATTTTCTTGTGACTTACTTCTGTAATTCTGTGCATAGATTACGAGGGGCTGACCCGATCTTTTGCACAGATAGAGTACAGAAGCAGTCGGCATGTCTCACAGGGATCAAAACGATACCCTGGACGATGGGGTTACGAGTTTTAGTGTGGGAGACCTCTCCCCACCCACGCTTACGCCCCACGCTCCCCACAGTGACAACGCCGAGTCACCCACAGAATCTCCTCGCTCGTCGTGAGCCAGCTCTCCTGCGATACATGCGTCCACAGATCTCCTTCAACTGATAAAGTGGATGGAAACTTCTCGACGCCAGGACGATATTGCAAGGAGAGAAGAGGAAGAAATTAGGTACAAAGAGTCTGAAAGACGACGCCACAAAGAGGAACAAACACGCAGAGAACTCGAAGACATACGTAGATGTGAGGATGACCTTAGAAGAAAGGAGGATCAAGCCAGATTTGACGTTTTGATTTCTCTGTTAGCCTCCCCACAACGATCTACCGTACAAGATTCGTCTGCTACTACTGATGTTGATGCGACTAGAGGTACTGGTACCTCATTTCCCAGAGTCGGAACAACACCTCAAAAGGCTGCAGTACAGACGCCTCCCTCTCTGATGTCTGACGCTTCTTATCAGATGTTTCGGGAATGGCGTCGACGTTGGCAGGACTACACAACAATGGTTGACTTGTCAAGTTTATCACAGCCGAAACAAATGATACAGCTTCGTATGTGCTTGTCCTTAGAGACACAACGTACTCTCGAGCACACACTTCAAGTGCCTCCTACGACAACTCTGAAGGTAGAGGCCGTGCTCGACACGTTGCAGGAACACGTCAAGGGACAGCGCAACGAAGCACTCAGGAGAAGAGAACTCCTCCAATGTAAACAGCTTGATGGAGAATCTTTTGTCGCGTTTTTTGTAAGGCTCAAAAGGTGTTCAGAGGAAGTTGATGTTTGTCCAGGACATTCTCAAGTCTGTGAAGAGACACAACTTAAGACAATCATTTTAACGGGTGTCCGAGATGAAGACCTAGTTCAGCGTCTCATTTCCCTCGACCCCACTTCCTCCCTTCAAGATGTTGTTACGAAATGTCGAGCGTACGAGGCCGCCAGGTGTGCGACTTCAGCTTTACGCTCACAACCTGACCAGGTGAGGGCGGTGTATTCCTACAGAAAGGGTAAGAAGCAGCAAGGTAACCCCACCCCTAACCCTCCAGCCACACCTTCAGCAGCAGCTTTGTGTAACAGCTGTGCGAGACAGCATAATGTCTCCCAGTGCCCAGCTGCTCAAAGCGTGTGCAGAAGTTGCGACCGCCAGGGTCACTAGGCTTATACAGTCAAGTGCCCTGCTAGCAAAGTTCAGTGCAGACTTTGTGGTCGTGTGGGCCATTATGACAAATGTTGTCGTAAGAAGACACAGAAACGACGCCACCTAGGATCCAAGAAGTCATCCTCAGGTAGTGCTGGCGCGCCCCCTCCTTCTGGCAAGCATCAAGACGCTGTGTCCAGTCGTTCCTGCCGTCGTGTACGTAGTTCCACAGACACGACGCCCCAGCACATCAATGTCGTCATTTCTTACGGTAACTCGTCATCCAGTCTTCAGATGTTACCTGACACCGGTGCTGACGTCTCAGTAATTGGTCCACAACATTTAGCAAGTTTGGGAATACCCCGGAGCACCCTACAGCCCCCTCCTCAGACAACGAAACTGACAGCTGATGGTTCCAAGATGGCTCCAGCTTTGGGATCTTTCTGGGCTACCCTTACCTTTGGTAAGCAGTCTTGCTCAGCCCGGATTGATGTTCATAATGGTATCCCGACTCTGCTCTTATCATATGGCCATTGTCAAGAGTTGGCCATTATTTCCAAGGAATTCCCTAAACCTATCTTAAAGGTCACCCATGTCAACAGGTTGAAGGAATTCCCTATCTCTACTAACACGTCCCCTTCTGACGCAGAGCTTACCTTCTCAAGGAGTTTGCTGACGTGTTGGTTAATAAGAAATCTTTAGGATCCACACCACTCAAGCCGATGGTGGGTCCACCTATGAAGATTCATCTTAAGGATGGTGCTACACCATTTGCCATCCACACCCCTCATTTGATTCCTCACGCCTACAAGGAGCTAGTTAGACAAGAGCTCGACTCCATGGTTGCTCAGGGAATCATCAAACCGGCCGGAGACGAACCTTCACCTTGGTGCCACCCTCTCGTCCCCTATCGCCAAACCTCGTGGTGGAGTACGGATCACCACCGATCTGTCAAAACTTAACCAGCAAGTTTCCCATCCAGCCCATCCTTCACCCACACCCTTCGCAGCTGTTCGAAGTGTGGACCCGAAGGCGAAGTTTTTTACAACTATGGACGCCTTATGTGGTTATTGGCAGATCGAGTTGGCCGAAGAAGACCAACACTTGACTACATTCATCACACCATTTGGAAGATACCAGTATTGCAGAGGCCCCATGGGATTTGCCGCTACGGGCGATGCATTCTGTCAATGTGGTGACGCGGCCCTTCAAGGAGGCACGAATTGTGTCAAGGTGGTTGATGATATCTTACTCCACGACGAAGACTACTGTGACCACCTCTCCCGGATATATGAAGTTCTCACCAGATGTCGAAAGTACGGGATTACCCTCAACGCTGACAAGTTTGTAGTCGCCGCTCCATCAGTAAACTTCTGTGGGTACACTCTCTCAGCATCAGGCATCGCAACTGACCCGGAGAAAGTAAGTGGAATAAGGGATTTTCCAACCCCTGCCAACCTGACAGACCTCCGTTCTTTTTTAGGTCTGGTCAATCAGCTGGCTGAATTCACACCTGACATCTCCGCCGCAGCCCAGCCGTTACGCCCCCTGCTGAGCCCCAGGAGGACATTCCTGTTGACCCCAGATCATCAAGAGGCCTTCCAGCGAGTCAAGCAGGCCCTCTTGAGTCCACCTGTCCTCGCCTGTTACGACCCAGCCCTACCCACCGTCCTCCAGACTGACGCCTCCAGACTCTACGGCGTTGGTTACGCCCTTCTGCAGGACCATGGCGGTGGACAACTCCGCTTAATTAAGTGTGGATCCCGGTTCCTAACGGACGCTGAGACCCGATATGCCACGATTGAGCTGGAGATGTTGGCTGTTGTCTGGGCGATGGCGAAGTGCCGTTTCTACCTGATAGGACTTCAGCACTTCACCCTCTTCACGGATCATCGCCCCCTTATACCTATAATCAATCACTACTCTTTGGATGCAGTAGAAAATCCTCGCCTTCAACGTCTGAAAGAGAAGCTCTCGCCTTATCTCTTCACGGCTGTGTGGCGTGCTGGTAAGCTGTTGTGCATCCTGGATGCCCTGTCCCACGCCCCTGTCAGTCGCCCCACCCCAGAGGACGAGATGTTGTGTTCTACAGCTGCTGCATCCCTCAAGTCAGTGGTTTCATTGAAGGCCGTCTTCACATCAGAAGAGTCTACAGCACCGGATGCAGACAAGACCCTTGAAGATCTCCGCACCGCAGCCCGGGCCGACCCTTCCTGCATCCGGCTCGTCGACTGTGTGTCTCAGGGATTTCCATCGAACCGATACGACCTTCATGAATTGCTACTCCCGTACTGGAAAATACGCGAGGACCTCTATTGTGATGGAGACCTCGTCTTGTATGGTCCACGAGTAGTTATTCCTGCTGCCCTACGCCGCCGTACCTTGGCCCGCCTTCACGACAGCCATCGAGGAGTGGAGGCCACCAAGCGACGGGCGAAGCAGACTGTATTTTGGCCCGGAATCGACGCGGACATTGCAAGTACCGTCCGTGCCTGTGAACCGTGCCAGATTCTGCAACCTAGCCAGCAACAGGAACCTTTAATGTGCGACGACAACCCTTCAAGACCCTTCGAGTCTGTGTCGGCCGATTTCTTTGCAGTAGCAGGGAAGTCCTTCCTCGTCATTGCTGACCGACTGTCTGGATGGCCTGTTGTCGTCCCCTGTGGTAGTGATACAACGGCTACTGCTACCATCCGGAGCTTCAGGCATTACTTCAGAGAAGTTGGTGTTCCCCTCCGCCTCAGGACTGATGGAGGACCCCAGTTCACCAGCCACGAGTTCCGGGACTTCATGGACCGTTGGGGAGTCCGTCATGTCGTGACCTCGCCCCACTACCCCCAGGCGAATGGACACGCTGAAGCCGCAGTCAAGACTGTGAAACACCTGATCTTTAAGGTGTCACCCTCAGGAAATATCGACTGCGAGGACTTCGATCGAGGTTTGTTGGAGTTACGCAACACCCCGAACTTCACCGGACGCTCCCCAGCCCAGGTTCTATACGGACATCATCTCAGGCCTTGTGTTCCTGCCCACCCGAAGTCTTTTTCTCAAGAATGGCAGGCCAAGACTGAGGAATGTGACCGCCGTGCAGCAAAACGAGCCGCAGATGTCGCTGCTCGGTACGACTGTCATGCCCGCCCCCTTCCCAGGTTGAGTATCGGCCAGCAGATCAGGATTCAAGATCCGGTATCTCACCGCTGGGACAAGGTTGGGGTTGTCATGGGTATTGGCCGGTCAAGGGACTACCAAGTGCGTCTTCCTAGTGGTAGAGTATGGTGGAGGAACCGTCGTTTCCTCCGACCTGTGGAGCTGCCTAGTGTTGACCCCTCCCCAGTTGAGTCCCCTAATGTTGATGTCTCTAAAGTAAATCCATCCCCACCTTGTGTTTCTGCCCCAGTACTCCGCAGGTCCGAGCGACTCAGAAACAAATGGTCCGCTCAAGATGAAACTATGAGCGTATAGGGGGGAGGGAGTGGTATGATATATATGGACACAAAGTAGTACCTTCAGCTGTATATTACTATATTACTCTTATATTACTCTTATTAATTATGTATAGTAAAGTATTACAGAACATGTATTAATTCTATGTAATATTCTATTTATTGTGCACCATATTATGTATATAAATTATCACGTTTATACATTATGTATTCAGCTTGTGAATGCTGGCATCTGTACAGGCCAGCGCGTAGTAATACATAGATAGAGGTAGAAAGAGAGAAGACAGAGTCCTCGTGGCGTGACCACGGGCTTCTGCGTCCTACTATTGTATATATATCTCCCGTACGAGAATAGAACCTACTTTTAAAGACAACAAGTGTAACTGTATACCCTCAGTAGTATAGAACATTCTTCGGGTATCTGACAATACGCTAGACCCTGATCGAGTCCAAAAAAGGCCTTTAATCGAGTATAACAAAGTCCCCTGATCTAGTATAACAAAGTTCCCTGATCGAGTATAACACAGGCCCTGGTCGAGTATAACAAAGTCCCTCATCGAGTGTAACAAAGTCCCCTAATCGAGAATAAAAATGTCCCCTGGTCCAGTGTAACAAAGTCGCCTGATCGAGTATAAAACAGTCCCTGGCCCAGTATAACAAAGTCCCTAGATCAAGCATACCAAAGTCCCCTGATCGATTATAACAAAGTCCCCGGTCCAGTATAGCAAAGGGCCCTGAGCGAGTAAGACAAAGTCCCCTAATCGAGTATAACAGAGCCCCCTGCTCGAGTATAACAAAGTCCCCTGGTCGAGTATAGCAAAGTCCCCTAATCGAGTATAACAAAGCCTCCTGTTCGAGTATAACAAATTCCCCTGATCGAGTATAACAAAGCTCCCTGCACGAGTATAACAAAGTCCCCTGATCGAGTCTAAAAAAGGCCTCTAATCGAGTATAAGAAAGTCCCCTGATCGAGTATAACAAAGCCGCCTAATCGAGTATAACAAAGTCCCCTGGTCAAGTATAACAAAGTCCCCTGTTCCAGTCTAACAAAGTCCCCTTATCGAGTAAAACAAATTCCCCTTATCGAGTATAACAAAGTCCCCTTATCGAGTATAACAAAGTCCCTGATCGAGTATAACAAAGTCCCTAGATCGAGCACACCAAAGTCCCCTAATCGATTATAACAAAGTCCCCCGGTCGAGCATACCAAAGTCCCCTGATCGAGTATAACACAGTTCCCTGATGGAAAATAACAAAGCCCCCTGGATGAGTATAACAAAGTTCCCTCATCGAGTATAACAACGTTCCCTGATCGAGTATAACAGAGTCTCCTGGTCCAGTATAACAAAGTCCCTGATCGAGGATAACAAAGTCCCCTAATCGAGAAAAAAAATGTCCCCTGGTCCAGTGTAACAAAGTCCCTTCATCGAGTATAAAAAAGTCCCCTGGCCCAGTATAACAAAGTCCCTAGATCGAGCATACCAAAGTCCCCTGATCGATTATAACAAAGTCCCCAGGTCGAGAATAGCAAAGGGCCCTGATCGTGTAAGACAAAATCCCCTGATTGAGTATAAGAAAGTCCGCTGATCGAGTATGACAAAGCCCCCTGGATGAGTATAACAAAGTTCCCTGATCGAGTATAACAAAGTCCTCTGGTCGAGTATGACAAAGTTCCCTGGTCGAGTATAACAAAGTTTTCTTATCTAGTATAACAAAGGCCCCTGGTCGAGTATAACAAAGTCCTCTGATCAAGTATAACAAAGTTCCCTAATCGATTATATCAAAGTCCCCTGGTCGAGTATAACAAAGGGCGCTGATCGAGTATGACTAAGTCCCCTCATCGAGTATAACAAAGTCCCCTGATCCTAGTATAACAAAGCCCCCCTGGACGAGTATAACAAACGTTCCTAATCGAGTATAACAAAGTCTCCTGATCGCGTATAACAAAGTCCCCTGATCGAGTATAACAAAGTCCCCTGGATGAGTATAACAAAGTCTCCTGATCGAGTATAACATATCCCCTGATTGAGAATAACAAAGTCCCCTGGTCGAGTATAGCAAAGTCCCTGATCGAGTATAAGAAAGCCTCCTGATCGAGTATAACAAAGTCCCCTGATCGAGTATAACAAAGCCCCCTGCTCGAGTATAACAAAGTCCCCTGATCGAGTCCAACAAAGGCCTCTAATCGAGTATAAGAAAGTCCCCTGATCGAGTATAACAAAGTCCCCTTATCAAGTATAACAAATTCCCCTTATCGAGTATAACAAAGTCCCGTTATCGAGTATAACAAAGTCCCCTAATCGAGTATAACAAAGGCCCCTAGTCGAGTATAACAAAGTCCCTGATCGAGTATAACAAAGTCCCTAGATCGAGCATACCAAAGTCCCCTAATCGATTATAACAAAGTCCCCCGGTCGAGCATACCAAAGTCCCCTGATCGAGTATAACACAGTTCCCTGATGGAAAATAACAAAGCCCCCTGGATGAGTATAACAAAGTTCCCTCATCGAGTATAACAACGTTCCCTCATCGAGTATAACAAAGTCTCCTGGTCCAGTATAACAAAGTCCCCTGATCGAGGATAACAAAGTCCCCTAATCGAGAAAAAAAATGTCCCCTGGTCCAGTGTAACAAAGTCCCTTCATCGAGTATAAAAAAGTCCCCTGGCCCAGTATAACAAAGTCACTAGATCGAGCATACCAAAGTCCCCTGATCGATTATAACAAAGTCCCCAGGTCGAGTATAGCAAAGGGCCCTGATCGTGTAAGACAAAATCCCCTGATTGAGTATAAGAAAGTCCGCTAATCGAGTATGACAAAGCCCTCTGGATGAGTATAACAAAGTCCCCTGGTCAAGTATAACAAAGTTTTCTTATCTAGTATAAGAAAGGCCCCTGGTCGAGTATAACAAAGTCCTCTGACCAAGTATAACAAAGTTCCCTAATCGATTATAACAAAGTCCCCTGGTCGAGTATAACAAAGGGCGCTGATCGAGTAAGACTAAGTCCCCTCATCGAGTATAACAAAGTCCCCTGATCCTAGTATAACAAAGCCCCCCTGGACGAGTATAACAAACGTTCCTAATCGAGTATAACAAAGTCTCCTGATCGCGTATAACAAAGTCCCCTCATCGAGTATAACAAAGTCCCCTGGATGAGTATAACAAAGTCCCCTGATCGAGTATAACATATCCCCTGATTGAGAATAACAAAGTCCCCTGGTCGAGTATAGCAAAGTCCCTGATCGAGTATAAGAAAGCCTCCTCATCGAGTATAACAAAGTCCCCTGATCGAGTATAACAAAGTCCCCTTATCGAGTATAACAAAGTCCCCTAATCGAGTATAACAAAGGCCCCTGGTCGAGTATAACAAAGTCCCTGATCGAGTATAACAAAGTCCCTAGGTCGAGCATACCAAAGCCCCCTAATCGATTATAACAAAGTCCCCCGGTCGAGTATAGCAAAGGGCCCTGATCGAGTAAGACGAAGTCCCCTGATCGAGTATAACAAAGTCCCCTAATCGTGTATAAAAATGTCCCCTGGTCCAGTGAAACAAAGTCCCCTCATCGAGTATAAAAAAGTCCCCTGGCTCGGTATAACAAAGTCCCTAGATCGAGCATACCAAAGTCCCCTGATCGATTATAACAAAATCCCCCGGTCGAGTATAGCAAAGGGCCCTGATCGTGTAAGACAAAATCCCCTGATCGAGTATAAGAAAGTCCCCTGATCGAGTATAACAAATTCCCCTGGTCGAGTATGACAAAGCCCCCTGGATGAGTATAACAGTTCCCTGATCGAGTATAACAAAGTCCCCTGATCGAGTATAACAAAGTCCCCTGATCGAGTATAACATATCCCCTGATCGAGTATAACAACGTCTCCTGGCCTAGTTTAACAAAGTCCCCAGATCGAGGATAACAAAGTCCCCTAATCGATTATAACAAAGTCCCCTGGTCGAGTATGACAAAGGGCCCTAATCGAGTAAGACTAAGTCCCCTCATCGAGTATAACAAAGTCCCTTGATCCTAGTATAAAAAAGCCCCTTGGACGAGTATAACAAAGTCCCCTGAACCGAGTATAACAAAGTCCCCTGATCGAGAATAACATATCCACTGATCGAGTATCACAAAGTCCCTGGTGGAGTATAACAAAGTTCACTGGTCGAGTATAACAAAGTTTTCTAATCGAGCATATCAAAGGCCCTTGGTGGAGTAAAACAAAGTCCTCTGATCAAGTATAACAAAGTCCCCTGATCTAGTATAACAAAGTCCCCTAATCAAGAATAACAAAGTCCCCTGATCAAGTATAACAAAGACCCCTGATCGAGTATAACATATCCCCTGATCGAGTATAACAAAATCCTCTGGTCGAGTATGACAAAGTCACCTGATCGAGTATAACAAAGTCCCCTGATCGAGTATTACATATCCCCTGATCGAATATAACAAAGTCCCTGTTGGAGTATAACAAAGTCCCCTGATCGAGTATCACAAAGTCTCCTGGTCGAGTATAACAAAGTTTTCTAATCGAGTACAAAAAAGCCCATCGTCGAGTATAACAAAGTCCTCTGATCGAGTATAACAAAGTCCCCTGATCGAGTATAACTTATCACCTGATCGAGTATAACAAAGTCCTCTGGTCGAGTATAACAAAGTCCCCATGATCGAGTATTACAATGTCACCTGGTCGAGTATAACAAAGTCCCCTGATCGAGTATAACAAAGGCCCCACATCGAGTATAGCAAAGCCCATTGGTCAAATATAGTAAAGTCCACTCATCGAGTATAACAAAGTTCCCCGATCGAGTATAACAAAGGCCTCTGGTCGAGTAAGACAAAGTCCCCTGATCAAGTATAAAAAAGTCCCCTGGTCGAATATTTCAAAGTCCCCTAATTGAATATAACAAAGTCCCCTGGTCGAGCATAATAAAGCACCCTCATCGAGTATAACAAAGCCCCCTAATCGAGTATAACAAAGTCTCCTGATCGCGTATAACAAAGTCCCCTGATCGAGTATAACAAACTCCCCTGGTTGAGTATAACAAAGTCCCCTGATCGAGTATAACATATCCCCTGATTGAGTATAACAAAGTCCTCTGCACGAGTATAAAAAAGTCCCCTGATCGAGTATAACAAAGTCCCCTGGTTGAGTATAACAAAGTCCCCTCATCGAGTATAACAAAGGCCCCTCATCGAGGATAACAAAGTCCATTGGTCAAGTATAAAAGAGATTCCTGGTCGAGTATAACAAAGTTCCCTGATCGAGTATAACAAAGGCCCCTGGTCGAGTATAACAAAGTCCCCTGTTCGAGTCTAACAAAAACCCTTATCGAATATAACAAATTCCCCTTTTCGAGTATAACAAAGTCCCCATATCGAGCATAACAAAGTCCCCTAATCGAGTATAACAAAGGTCCCTGGTCGAGAATAACAAAGTCCCCTAATCGAGTATAAAAATGCCCCCTGGTCCTGTGTAACAAAGTCCCCTGATCGAGTATAACAAAGGCCGCTCATCGAGTATAGCAAAGTCCATTGGTCAAATATAGGAAAGTCCACAGATCTAGTATGACAAAGTCCCCTAAATCAAGTATAAAAAAGTCCCCTGGTCGAAGATAACAAAGTCCCCTGATCGAGTATAACAAAGTCCCTAGATCAAGCATACCAAAGTCCCCTGATCGATTATAACAAAGTCCCCGGTCCAGTATAGCAAAGGGCCCTGAGCGAGTAAGACAAAGTCCCCTAATCGAGTATAACAGAGCCCCCTGCTCGAGTATAACAAAGTCCCCTGATCGAGTATAACAAAGCTCCCGGCACGAGTATAACAAAGTCCTCTGATCGAGTCTAAAAAAGGCCTCTAATCGAGTATAAGAATGTCCCCTGATCGAGTATAACAAAGCCGCCTAATCGAGTATAACAAAGTCCCCTGGTCAAGTATAACAAAGTCCCCTGTTCGAGTCTAACAAAGTCCCCTTATCGAGTAAAACAAATTCCCCTTATCGAGTATAACAAAGTCTCCTTATCGAGTATAACAAAGTCCCTGATCGAGTATAACAAAGTCCCTAGATCGAGCATACCAAAGTCCCCTAATCGATTATAACAAAGTCCCCCGGTCGAGCATACCAAAGTCCCCTGATCGAGTATAACAAAGTCCCCTGATGGAAAATAACAAAGCCCCCTGGATGAGTATAACAAAGTTCCCTCATCGAGTATAACAACGTTCCCTCATCGAGTATAACAAAGTCTCCTGGTCCAGTATAACAAAGTCCCCTGATCGAGGATAACAAAGTCCCCTAATCGAGAATAAAAATGTCCCCTGGTCCAGTGTAACAAAGTCCCTTCATCGGGTATAAAAAAAGTCCCCTGGCCCAGTATAACAAAGTCCCTAGATCGAGCATACCAAAGTCCTCTGATCGATTATAACAAAGTCCCCAGGTCGAGTATAGCAAAGGGCCCTGATCGTGTAAGACAAAATCCCCTGATTGAGTATAAGAAAGTCCGCTGATCGAGTATGACAAAGCCCCCTGGATGAGTATAACAAAGTTCCCTGATCGAGTATAACAAAGTCCTCTGGTCGAGTATGACAAAGTCCCCTGGTCGAGTATAACAAACTTTTCTTATCTAGTATAACAAAGGCCCCTGGTCGAGTATAACAAAGTCCTCTGACCAAGTATAACAAAGTTCCCTAATCGATTATAACAAAGTCCCCTGGTCGAGTATAACAAAGGGCGCTGATCGAGTAAGACTAAGTCCCCTCATCGAGTATAACAAAGTCCCCTGATCCTAGTATAACAAAGCCCCCGTGGACGAGTATAACAAACGTTCCTAATCGAGTATAACAAAGTCTCCTGATCACGTATAACAAAGTCCCCTGATCGAGTATAACAAAGTCCCCTGGATGAGTATAACAAAGTCCCCTGATTGAGTATAACATATCCCCTGATTGAGTATAACAAAGTCCCCTGGTCGAGTAGACACAAAGTCCCTGATCGAGTATAAGAAAGCCTCCTGATCGAGTATAACAAAGTCCCCTGATCGAGTCCAAAAAAGGCCTCTAATCGAGTATAAGAAAGTCCCTTGATCGAGTATAACAAAGTCCCCTTATCGAGTATAACAAATTCCCCTTATCGAGTATAACAAAGTCCCGTTATCGAGTATAACAAAGTCCCCTAATCGAGTATAACAAAGGCCCCTGGTCGAGTATAACAAAGTCCCTGATCGAGTATAACAAAGTCCCTAGGTCGAGCATACCAAAGCTCCCTAATCCATTATAACAAAGTCCCCCGGTCGAGTATAGCAAAGAGCCCTGTTCGAGTAAGACAAAGTCACCTGATCGAGTATAACAAAGTCCCCTAATCGTGTATAAAAATGTCCCCTGGTCCAGTGAAACAAAGTCCCCTCATCGAGTATAAAAATGTCCCCTGACCCGGTATAACAAAGTCCCTAGATCGAGCGTACCAAAGTCCCCTGATCGATTATAACAAAATCCCCCGGTCGAGTATAGCAAAGGGCCCTGATCGTGTAAGACAAAATCACCCTGATCGAGTATAAGAAAGTCACCTGATCGAGTATGACAAAGCCCCCTAGATGAGTATAACAAAGTTCCCTGATCGAGTATAACAAAGTCCCCTGGTCGAGTATGACAAAGGGCCCTGATCGAGTATAACATATCCACTGATCGAGTATCACAAAGTCCCCTCATCGAGTATAACAAAGTCCCCTGATCCTAGTATAAAAAAGCCCCTTGGACGAGTATAACAAAGTCCCCTGAACCGAGTATAACAAAGTCCCCTGATCGAGTATAACATATCCACTGATCGAGTATCACAAAGTCCCTGGTGGAGTATAACAAAGTTCCCTGGTCGAGTATAACAAAGTTTTCTAATCGAGCATAACAAAGGCCCTTGGTCGAGTAAAACAAAGTCCTCTGATCAAGTATAACAAAGTACCCTGATCTAGTGTAACAAAGTCCCCTAATCAAGTATAACAAAGCCCCCTGATCAAGTATAACAAAGACCCCTTATCGAGTATAGCATATCCCCTGATCGAGTATAACAAAGTCCTCTGGTCGAGTATGACAAAGTCCCCTGATCGAGTATAACAAAGTCCCCTGATCCTAGTATAACAAAGCCCCCGTGGACGAGTATAACAAACGTTCCTAATCGAGTATAACAAAGTCTCCTGATCGCGTATAACAAAGTCCCCTGATCGAGTATAACAAAGTCCCCTGGATGAGTATAGCAAAGTCCCTGATCGAGTATAAGAAAGCCTCCTGATCGAGTATAACAAAGTCCCCTGATCGAGTATAACAAAGCCCCCTGCTCGAGTATAACAAAGTCCCCTGATTTTGGCCTCTAATCGAGTATAAGAAAGTCCCCTGATCGAGTATAACAAAGTCCCCTTATCGAGTATAACAAATTCCCCTTATCGAGTATAACAAAGTCCCGTTATCGAGTATAACAAAGTCCCCTAATCGAGTTTAACAAAGGCCCCTCGTCGAGTATAACAAAGTCCCTGATCGAGTATAACAAAGTCCCCAGGTCGAGCATACCAAAGCTCCCTAATCGATTATAACAAAGTCCCCCGGTCTAGTATAGCAAAGGGCCCTGATCGAGTAAGACAAAGTCCCCTGATCGAGTATAACAAAGTCCCCTAATCGTGTATAAAAATGTCCCCTGGTCCAGTGAAAGAAAGTCCCCTCATCGAGTATAAAAAAGTCCCCTGGCCCGGTATAACAAAGTCCCTAGATCGAGCATACCAAAGTCCCTGATCGATTATAACAAAATCCCCCGGTCGAGTATAGCAAAGGGCCCTGATCGTTTAAGACAAAATCACCCTGATCGAGTATAAGAAAGTCAACTGATCGAGTATGACGAAGCCCCCTGGATGAGTATAACAAAGTTCCCTGATCGAGTATAACAAAGTCCCCTGATCGAGTATAACAAATTCCCCTGGTCGAGTATGACAAAGCCCCCTGGATGAGTATAACAGTTCCCTGATCGAGTATAACAAAGACTCCTGATCGAGTATAACAAAGTCCCCTGGTCCAGTATAACAAAGTCCCCTGATCGAGTATAACATATCCACTGATCGAGTATAACAACGTCTCCTGGCCTAGTTTAACAAAGTCCCCAGATCGAGGATAACAAAGTCCCCTAATCGATTATAACAAAGT
>NW_024746829.1:0-10634 GCF_018991925.1 Homarus americanus
CCCTTCATAGCCCTTCCTCCTTCCCTCCCCCTCATCCCATCCAACACACTTCCTGGTCCTCCCCCCTACCCCCTCACTTTCTCCAATCCTTTCTTGAATTTTTATTTTATCAAGACATTATAAGCAGCTTATCAACAGCCCATCACAAGTACTTAATAGTAAATCAAATGTAATATTCTCTTCCCCTTTTTTCTCCGTGAATAATCCGAATACTAAAGAGTTTTGTGCTGTTCGTGTTTTTTATAGACGTTGCTAGTTTTTTTATTGTGTGTGTCCTTGCTGTGTTTGTTTTTGTCATGGGTTGCGTTAGGCTTACCCACGCAACCAACTCCAAAGTTTGTTTTACCAGAGATAAGACGCCCGGCGAGGCATAACTGGGACATGTTTTTTCCATTAGGGTATGTTAGCCAGCCTTTAGGGGGGTGGGCAGTGAAACAGTGTTGTACTGTTCATCGCTTCACACCCAAAAACCTCATTTTGAGTAGTATCCCCTGAGCCATGGGTTAGTGAGGAAGTCGTCTTGACTCTCTCCCTCCTGAAAGGGAGCGGGGCACCACGCCACACAGAGTCCTCCACCGCACTCCGTCCTGTGAACCGTCGTCGACACGAGACTAAGCGTGTTAACCTAGGTTGTTATCCCCGTGGAAATATCACGTGTGGATGCCTGGTTGCGACAAGAGCAATCCAGGCTGGCCTATCAAACCTACAGTAAATGGTTAATTAATTCACGCTTACAGAGTTCTCCTGCACGACACCCGTCTACTGTGACCGTGATCGACACGAGACTAAGCGTGTTAACCTAGGTTTGTTATCCCCGTGGAAATATCACGTGTGGAAGCCTGGTTGCGACAAAAGCAATCCAGGCTGGTCTATTGCACCTAAATGGTTAATTCAAGTCACGCTTACCAGTTCTCCTTGCCGCGACAACCGTCTACCGTGACTCAGTGACGCGAGACTATGTGTGGTAAACCAAGAGTACCTTTTGTTGTTATGGCCGTGGAAGGTCGACACGAGACTAAGCGTGTTAACCTAGGTTGTTATCCCCGTGGAAATATTACGTGTGGAAGCCTGGTTGCGACAAAAGCAATCCAGGCTGGTCTATTGCACCTAGATGGTTAATTCAAGTCACGCTTACAGAGTTCTCCTGCACGACACCATGTGTGGTAACCCAAGAGTACTTTTTGTTGCTGTGGCCCGTGGAAAGAAGTCCTTGTGCGGAAGCCTGGTTGCAACAAAGCAATCCAGGCTGGCAGTAAATGTATCACTTGAAGAATTAAGGCTCTGTTAAGTTATACCCATAGTAGAGTAATCACATGTGTCCCCAAGTTAAAATTCTCTTTTAGAAGATTAATTTTATTACAGCGTGAACGTGAGTGAATCATATATCCATGCAAATTGTAAATCATTGTATGGAAGCTTGACAAATAAATGTAAGTGCAATTATCTGCCCGTATCTGTGATCCTATCTTATTATTACTAAAGGTAATGACTAATTGGTTTGACAAAGTATAACCAATAACTTAGATGGATGTTGAAAATTAAATGAATTAATTAAATCATCATTTATCAAGTATAAATCATGGAATGTCGAGTGGTGGAGTGAACTTCTACGTAGATACGCCATAATCTCCTGTAAGTAATCAGTGTGAAGGTATCGGACTCTACGGTAAGAAATAAGAAATACGACATATTATTATCTTTATATAATATAATATATCCATGGGTAGTGTGTATTTGTGTATTTGTTTTCCTTTTGTGTATTTGTAAATCTCTAGTTTTGTTTTTAAGTTTGTGATAATCTTTTTTTTAATTCCTTATACAGAATCGCCGTAATAGAATGCCCAGATTTTAAGTCATATATAAAAATTTGGGTATTATTTTTTTGATGACTCTGTATATGAAATCTCTTTATTATTCCTTGCTTATTTCATTGACCGTCACCTGCTTGGAATATTATGCCCGTCTTTCATATTAAACAACTTGTGTAATATATATTGGAATTCACAAGTAACAATGTACAATAATCACAAAATCTTAAAGAAACAGAAAAAAATGTGAAAAAATAACAATTAATCCCCCAAAACATTAAGTATTATGCGTATTATAAACAAAAGAAATACACGACTCGTTCTTGGACTTGCATTATATAGATCCGTCTTTACTGTCCAAGAACGCATCACTGGCTCGTCTTCCACTACCACCAATCAGAGGCCAGTGTTCTCTCTCTATTCTGTGTCACCTGAGCGTGCGCGTTCGTGAAGGCTGGGCAATAAAGCAGTTTTATTAGGCTCTTTATGGATTTCATTGGATTTAAACACGCATCATAAACAGGGGATTCACGTAGGATTACTCGACGGGAATATCTTAACGGCAAAGACTTGTTGGTGATAGTTTAAGCTGTCGGAACTAATCGTGGGGGAGGGGGAGGAGGGGTGGGGGAGTTTTGCCTCGTAAAGTCCAGCGTTCACTTCCAATTAATTGTAGTTTGTCGTTCAGGGTTGTAAAGTTGTGATAGGGAGATATGTGAGCGTTTAGTGGGTTCATGTTAAGGGTTTTTTAATCGTCGCGTGAGGGCTGATGAGGAGGAGGGCTGGAGAGGGAGGGAGGGAGGGAGGGAGGGAGGGCTGGGGGAGGGAGGGAGGGAGGGCTGGGTGAGGGAGGGAGGAGGGCTGGGGGAGGGAGGGAGGGAGGGCTGGGTGAGGGAGGGAGGAGGGAGGGAGCAAAACTTAGTGTATATTGTTGAGGGTGGAGTGAGTGAGGGAGAAAAAAAGTGAGGGTGGAGTGAGTGAGGGAGAGAGAGGGAATGAGTGAGAAAGGAGAGCGACGCTTAGTCTAAGTTGCTGAGTGGTGGGGTGAGTGAGGGAGAAAGAAACAACATTGTGCACGTTTTTGAGGGTGGGTGGGTGGATGGGTGGATGGGTGGGTGAAAGAAGAGCTTGGTCTCCTACAAGCTATAATATATGCTAAGTTACTGGAGGTATACTGCCTATAACATTGTTTATACAACACTAAGAACATACCTCACAGTCTAGTATAGTCTTTTTAACTTTCTACAACAAATACAGACTATCATATATTAGTACAAACAAAAACAAACAAATTATTATTTCTTCATGGCCAAACAAATAAATTCATTACACCACAAACAATGAATTTTTTTGTCAGAATTCTTTTTTATCTTTACTGAAAACAATAAAACGTAAGTAACTATTGATTACAGGGAAAGAAAAAAACACGATCACTTCCGTCTGTTTTATGAAGCAAAGGCGATTTAATTAACCTTGAAACACTTTTAATTATAGAAACAAATGCAGCAGGTAACTCGTCTCACCTGTAACAAATGAAGCAGAGTTACCTGTTTCCCAGAACCGTTAAATTACAGAGTAGATTAGCAACGAGTATGCTAAACTATAACACAGGTAGTTAACGAGTATACTAAAACATTATATTAGTAACAAGTAAATCAAAATAATATATCAATAACGAGTACGGGGTAGAGGAGGAGGGGTTGAGGAGGAGAGGTAGAGGAGAAGGGGTAGAGGAGGAGAGGTAGGAGGAGGAGGGGTAGAGGAGGAGAGGTAGAGGAGGAGGGGTAGAGGAGGAGGGGTAGAGGGAGGGGGTAGAGGAGGAGGGGTAGAGAGGGGTAGAGGAGGAGGGGTAGAGGAGGAGGGGTGAGGAGAGGTTGAGGAGGAGAAGGGGTAGGGAGGAGGAGGGGTAGAGGAGAAGGTAGAGGAGGAGGGGGCAGAGGAGGAGGGGTAGATGGAGTGAGGGGTAGAGGAGGAAGGGTAGGAGGAGAAGGGGGTAGAGGAGGAGGGTAGAGGAGAGGGGTAGAGGAGAAGGGGTAGAGGAGAGGTAGAGGAGGAGGGGTAGAGGAGGAGGGGTAGGAGGAGGAGGGGTAGAGGAGGAGAGGTAGAGGAGAAGGGGTAGAGGAGAAGGGGTAGAGGAGGAGGTAGAGGAGGAGGGGTAGAGCAGAAGGGGTAGAGGAGGAGGGGATTGAGGAGGAGAAGGGGTAGGAGGAGGAGGGGTAGAGGAGAAGGGGTAGAGGAGGAGAGCTAGAGGAGAAGGGGTAGAGGAGGAGAGGTAAAGGAGAAGGGGTAGAGAGAGGCGTTGAGGAGGAGAAGGGGTAGAGGAGGAGGGGTAGGGAGGAGAAGGGGTAGAGGAGGAGAGTAGAGGAGAAGGGTAGAGGAGAAGGGGTAGAGGAGGGAGGGGTAGAGGAGGAGGGGTAGAGGAGGAGGGGTAGAGGAGTGGGAAGTAGAGTGAGTAAGTGGGTAGAGGAGGAGGGGTGAGGAGGAGGTAGAGGAGAAGGGGTAGAGGGAGGAGAGGTAGAGGAGAAGGGGTAGAGGAGGAGGGGCGAGGAGGAAGGGGTAGGAGGGAGGAGGGGTAGGAGTGTAGGAGGAGAGGTAGAGAAGGGGTAGTGAGAAGGGGTAAAGGAGGAGGAGGGGTAGAGGGAGGAGGGGAGAGGAGAAGGGGTAGAGGAGGAGGGGTAGAGGAGGAGGGGTAGAGGAGGAGGGGTAGAGGAGGAGGGGTAGAGGAGAAGGGGTAGAGGAGAAGGAGGAGGAAGAAGAGGAGGAGGAGGAGGAGGCGAAAGGGAGGAGAAGAAGAGGAAGGAGCAGGAGGAGGGTGGGGGTGAAGGAGAAGGGGAAGGAGGAAAAGGAGGGTGATGGACAGAGGAGGAGGAGGAGTAGAAGAAGAAGAGTAGATGAGGAGGAGGAGGAAGAGGAGGTAGAAGAGAGATGGCAAGTTCTGTAAATGGAGGATGGAGGGCGGGGGGGTGGGGGGAAATGGCCAACTAAATAAATACATAACAATCAGAGAAACGCGCATGCGTGCGTAGTGTCAACAAAGGCTGTAAGAGACTGCTCCTTAAAATTCGTATTTCTGACGAATTCAGAGAGTCTACCAATCCCAGCCTGTGTAGACAACTACAGTAAGACCCAGTTATCAGCACAGTGGCATATATTTTTTTGTTACTTTTGGACTTTGTCATTTTTTGGGGATAAAACATCTGGTCCTACCACCCGATCCCTCTGAGCAAAGTTTTCAAGTTTGCGCATGCGCAGTGTGATAGTGTGACGTCGTTACCACTCCACCTGACTGCAGTGTTGCCAACGTGTCCTATGCCCGCCGTTAAACGCTCCCGTTCGTTGGAAACGGCGGCAGTAGGTGACAGTGATGCTGACGACTTTCTTCTTGAAGACACGTCAAAGAAGAAGCAGAAACCTCAGAAGTCAGGGTCTCCAGCAGGGGCCACGGCTCCCCCTTGCACCCCTTCTGGGGCTGTAGAGGGTGGACTCCTGTCATCAGGGTCCCCAAGTGAGCCTACATGTGGCTCAATGACCGACCCTCCGCCGACGATGGACATAGGGGATTCCCTTTGTCTCCCTGCCCCGTCGCGCCTTCGTCGTCTCGCCTTTCCTCGGGACTTGCCTCTGAGCACACGGACGACCTGGTTCTTCCGTCACTGCTCTCCACTTCAGGACTCAACACTTCGCCTCCGCCGAGGTCCCACAGCCGTGATAGTCACCACACAAATGGACGAGACGGTACGCCTGCTCACTCAGGTGGGCTTTCCTGCTCCCCAGGGGGAGGTGATGCTGAAGTTCACCATCATCACCCCAGAAACTCGTCGTACCAAGGTAATGGTTCGCCACGTACCCTGGGAGATCCCTATCGACGATCTTCGCCCTCTTCTCCCGCAACTACTGGACATGGAGCGCCGCATCAACCCGGTCTCCAAACATCCATCCAACGAACTCATCGGCTGGTGGGTGGGCCCCCTCCCCCCGAAGGTGAATGTAGGACCAATTCACAACTGTCCTCTCGACCGATTTATCGGAACCCCGAAAATCTGTGGTCGTTGCCAATCGTGGAAACACCGCACCTGGGAGTGCACGAGGATGGTCGCCTGCGGTTTCTGTGCAGGTCCTCACGACACAGTGGAATGCAAATCGAAAATTCAGAACAAAATCCCAGTTATTCCACGGTGCGTCAATTGCCATGGCAGTCACCACGCCTGGAATGCCAATTGCCCACAGCGTCCTGGCACTCGCCCGGGGAAAGCTTACCTTGTACCACCGCCCTCGTCTCTGACGAAGCCCCTGTCAACCAAACCTCAATCCTATCCACCACCGCCTCTTCCATCCACCAAGGATTTCCCATTGATCTCCTCTCCTCTACCACCCCTCCATCACCCCTACCACCCATCCTTTCTCCCCTCCCTCCCTCTCCCTACCGTTCTTGGAACAAGGTCGTTGCCGGCCCTGCCACACAGTCACCACCATCTCCTGCCCACCCGGACCCCCGCTGTCTCTCACCAGCACCACCACCTCTTACTCAACTGAACCCTCACCGCCCCTCTCCGTCGCTACCACCACCACATGCCCAGTCGGGCCCTCGGCAATCCTCGCCGCCACCTCCAGCTCATGCACAGGTACACCAAGTTGGTTCTATGGAAACAATCACTCTCCGTCTGGATCGCCACTCCAAGCAAATCAACCTTCTCTCAACCCAACTCGACTTGTTTGTGAAAACAATTGCGACATTGCAGAAGCAACAACAACTCATTCTGGACACCCTGACCCAACAGGGGCGCGCTTTGCAAGCCCTGATGACCCGCCTCCTTCCATCTCCCGAGATGGAGGATCCATCCCTCGCTCTCCCACTCCTCCCTCTCCATTTCTCTCAACAGAATTTGGTACCTCCTCTGGAGCCCTGTCTAGCCCCTCCGACTCATTTCACACCGGAGGCCGTTCCCTCCTCTTCTTACAATGGAACATCCAGGGACTTAGACCTCGCCGGACAGACCTCGCCCAGTTTGTGCTCTCCCATCAAGTAGATGTTGCTCTACTTCAGGAAACCATCACAGACGATGTTACTCCACTCCGCCTCTCTAGCTATTCTGTTTACACCCTGCCTCGGTACCGTGGGCAGGCTCGTGGCCTCCTCACCCTTGTGCGTAACACCATTCCATCTGTTCGTCTTCCTTCACCTGACTCACATGGACCCCCGTCTGAATTACTTTCTGTCTCCCTTACTCTTGGTGACCGGACCCTTCGTGTAGTCAATGTTCATTTCAAGAGTAATTCTCTGGACCCCCAGGTTCTTCACGACCTCCATGATGGGGTTCCCACTATTGTTCTTGGCGACTTTAATGCCCGCCATCCCACTCTTACTCCGGATCATCCCACTCCATGTACCCTTAATGGATCACATCTCTCTCAGTTTCTTAATGGGGATGATGATGTTCGCTTTCTTTGTCCTGACGATCCTACTCGCCTCCCCCATAGTTTCCTTGATGTTGGCTTACTATTGAACTGTCATACTTCCTTTCATCCTACCGTCTGCACCGAGCCTGCTCTGTATAGTGACCATCTTGCCGTTACTACCCATCTCAGGCTCTCCTTCTCTGCCCCGACATCAACTCCTTATCGATCCCCTCGCCTTCGTCTCACACAAGATGCTGTTCCTTCCTTTACCCAATACCTTTCTACCTGGGCGGATTCCTATGTTGTCCCTCAGTCCCTTGACTCTTACAGCGCTGATTTTGTTGATGCCGTGTATGGCTCTGTCAATCGCGCTACCCCTCCACGCCCTCCCCGTCACCCCAGAAGTGCCACCAACTACTGGTATCGTATCCCTGCCATGAGACATCTCCGGCAGGTAACCCGTGATCTCCACTCTGCCATACGGAGGTCTCGGTCTCCAGAGGACTGGGAAGACTTCAAAAATTGGTGCTCCTTTGCAACTCAGGAGCGCCGTCGGATACGTGAGGCGGACTGGCTATCCTTCACGGGGTCTCTATCGTTCCAGTCGTCACCCTCTTATGTATGAAATCGGATTAATGCTATACGGGGTACTCGACGGAGGCCTCCTCCCCACCCTGATCCCGCCTCCCTTGCCTGCTCTTTAATGGAGGACTGGGCACGAGCTTCCTCCCCAGAGGCACTTCCAGATCCAATGCAGGAGGCAGTGCAGGCCCGCATCGATGCGTCTGAGCCTGTTGTTCGTGCTGCTCTTATCTCCCCTGCCCCCACTGATCATCCCATCACACAGTTCGAGCTTGACAGTGCTCGTCGCTCTAGAAAAGACACCTCTCCTGGGGATGATCAGATAACCTACTCCGTCCTCAACGCCTGTACTAATATTCTTAACGGCCCCTTGCTTGCTCTCTACAATATGTCTTATGAACATGGGGTTCTCCCATCCAACTGGAAAAATGCCACTATTATCCCCATCCCTAAGCCGGGAGATCCTGGGAAATATCGACCCATTAGTCTTACCTCCTGTGTTTGCAAGATGATGGAGAGGATACTCCATCGTCGCCTTCTTCACACCATAGGCGGCTTCCACAACTCCCTCAATGGTTTCATTCAACATCGCAGCACAGCACACTCCATTGCTTCCTTTTATTGCAATCAGACTGCCCGCGTCTCCGTCTTCCTTGATATCAAGGGAGCCTTTGATACGGCTCAGCCTGCCCTCATTTTAGCTGAACTTGCACGGTTAGGGGTTAAAGGGAGACTTCTACAATGGATCGCCTCTTACCTCACTGGACGTCAGGCCCGGGTTCGCGTAGAAGGCTCTATGTCTCCTGTTCAAGAAATGAACCTCGGCACCCCTCAAGGTGGAGTCCTGAGGCCCACCTTGTTTAACACTCTCATGCACTCCATTGCATCACTCCCGTGGCCGACAGAAGTTGTCCACTCAGGATATGCCGACGATGTCCTCCTCCAAGCCCCTGACTACCTCAGCATGCAGGAAGCCCTTGATCTGGTCTCCAGAGAGTGTGATTCACTTGGTTTCCTTCTTTCAACTGCGAAAACAAAAGCCATGTGGCACGGTCGTGTTTTACCTCCACCCCTTTTCTTATCAGGAACGCCCTTGGACTGGGTTAATGAGACAAAATACCTGGGTGTGTATGTAACTCGCACACGTTGTCAGATCCCTGAAGTCCGCTATCTTCGAGACATATGTTTTCGGCGTCTCGCTCCCCTCTCTACCATGTGCAGGGGTTCCCTTGGTGCCAGCATCCCTGTACTTCTCACCATGTACAAGTCTTTTGTCCGTTCCTGTGTCGACTACGCCGCCCCTGCCCTCGTCACCATTAGTCGGACTGCTGTCAACCGTCTCGAAGTTATCCAGAGGAAAGCTGCTCGTATCATCCTTGGGGCTCCTCAGTGGACACGCTCTACTTCTCTATATACCGAACTTGGTCTTTCCCCCTTACAGGATCGTGTCCAGGAGTTTTACCTAAAAACTGCCGTTTCCATTCTACGGGATCCTAGGGGCAACTATGTCCAAACCAACTTGACTACTGCTGTCCGAGACCGACCTCCATCTAGAAGACAGTGGCGAGGGTCACTCATCCGAGCCCTTCAGGAACACGACCTCCTGCCTGATATTGTTGTCACCCCTGCTGTTGGTTCGTCTCCTTCTCCCTGGCTGGATTTTCAACCTGAAGTGATTGCCCTCGGTGGACCGCTCCCGAAATCCCAGGTGAACCATGTTATTCTCTGCAAATACCACCTCTCCAGGATCGCTCACTGGTCCCCAGGTAGGGTCGTCCTCTACACTGATGGTTCTGTTGACCCTGCTACAGGTAGGGCCGGGGCTGGTGTCTACATCTCCCGTCCTCATGCCCCTGAGCCTATCAAACTGTCTCTCAGAGTTTCTGACGGGGCATCCTCCACTCAGGCTGAACTAATAGCCCTCCTTGCTGCCCTTCTCGCTGAGGAAGAAGCAGATGGTTTCTGCCCCTTGCTTGTCTGCTGCGATTCCAGGTCTGCTCTCGACGGGATCGCATTTGGATCTGGGGAAAATAAGGACCTCATCCTCCGAATACGAGGGTTAACATCCACACTTCAGGATGAAGGCCGTCCTGTGACATTCCTATGGATACCTAGTCATGTCGGTATCTTGGGGAATGAGGCAGCAGATTACCTTGCCAAGACTGGCTGCAACAAGGCCACACCTGACTACGTTGTTCCTCGAACACTCTTACAGATTAGGACCCAAATCCGCCGCAAACAGAGAGAAGCTCGGGAAGCAGCCATCCCCCTGGACTCCCCGCCCACATGGTACGATGTCCTCCGTAAACTTCCTGACTTCTCGTACGTCTACGGGAAAGGGTCGCGGAACGGGGACGTGATTGCTGCCCGTATCATCATCGGGTATGACTTTGCTTGGGAGATTGGTATCCCCACATCCCCTGAGCAACGCTCTTGTGCGTTATGCAGAAGACCCGACAGCCGCACCCTTATCCACTACCTCCTAAGATGTCCCCACACACAACGCTTCCGTGACGCCTGCTGGACCACCACTCCACGACCCCCTGACGGAGACACGATGATCCTCCCAATACTGGCCAGATATTTTGTAAATAATATTAATTATGTGTTAAAGGAACATCCTTCCTTCCTTAGGCTTTAGTAAGCCCCTTTATAATATTTATACTGTATATACTTTTCACATTTGCCAGATGATTCTGGTGTCATTGTACAGGGGTACCTAGTGACAGCACTAGGATCCCGCTTCCTCTATCAAGGAATAAACAATTGAAATTGAAATTGAAATACATAACAATCCTATACACGTATTTGTCTATCTCTATCTAACTATCTATTTTGAATCTATCT